>NC_140196.1:1104075-1309075 GCF_965226575.1 Pagrus pagrus | reverse complement strand
GACAGACAGACACAGAGACAGACAGACAGAGACAGAGACAGACAGACAGACAGACAGACAGACAGACAGAGAGACAGACAGACACAGAGACAGACAGACAGACAGACAGACAGAGAGACAGACAGACAGACACAGAGACAGACAGACAGACAGACAGACACAGAGACAGAGAGACAGACAGACAGACACAGAGACAGACAGACAGACAGACAGACACAGAGACAGAGAGACAGACAGACAGGAGCTTGATCACTGGAGGAAACTGGAGCAGAAACAGGAAATGAAGTTTGATGTCGGCGCATCATCAGTGCCGAGTGTCATGAACAACATGAACTAACTGCAGCTTCTCACTGCAGACACATGAACAGCCGACATCATCATGAAGGTCTCACATATCTGAACCGGGTCACGATGAACCTGGATCAGACCTTAAAGGTCCTCAACACAGCTGATGAGGCCACGACTGGTTTTATTTGGGGTTTAATTCTGAAACAAAACACAAAGTCTCTTCATTTACTGTCAGAAATGACAACGAAGAGCAGCTAATCGTCACATTTAAGAAGCTGGAACCGGTGAGATGTTTGACATTTCTGCTGGAGGAACAATTAATTAATTGTCAGATGGCAACTAATTTCCGTTCGATCGACTGATCCTCGCAGCTCCTTCCAAAACAATCTCAGATGGACACACGGTGAACACTGACTCACTCTCCTGACCGCCTGCACCAGCTGAGCGACACAACACAGACTCTACAATCACACAGTCCAAACTGTCACCGACTCAGCAGACCTGATGGGAGTGAAATCCTCTCCTGCACTGTTCACACAGCGGTGAGCCGTCAGATAGTATCTCTGAAGGATCATAACAGTTACCTGTCAGCGTCAGCAGGCCGGAGCGACGGCAGTCTGAAGCTGGTGTTTCTGTCCAGTTTGGTCTGACTCTTCGTCCTCTTGATGGAGCCTTTGAGACGTTTACTGAAAAACCCCTGAAAGATTCAAAAAGAGGACAGAAGATCAGGATCAGAGAGACAGACAGGTGTGTGATGAAGGTGAGGTCAGAGGAAACAGGAAGTCAGACTGATCTGGTTCACCCTAGGGTGGAGGAGGAGGAGGAGGAGGAGGAGGAGGAGGAGGAGGAGGAGGCAGCTTCACAGAGACCTCTAACATTCATGTCATCACTGTGTCTTTCTACAGGAGGTAAATAAAACCATGAGGATTCATCTTCTGCTGACCACAAATATCCGGTGAGTTTTATAAAACTGTCTAGTTTTCTGAAGGCTAAAGAAGAAGCAGTGACGACTCTAACGGAGGCAGAGTTTCAGCCGTATTTAAAACATCTCTTGAGGCTCAAAGTGAAAGTTAAAGGGAAAATAAGGTGTGTGTCTTCACATGAGCACTGTCAAACAGAAAACACATTACGTGGTGAAACAAACATTTCTTTCAGAACAAGCTCGGTTTTTCTGAGCTTTCGCAGCTCGAATGAATAAACCAATACAAGTCACTACTCATGAGAACGGTGGATCTGTTCCTGTTTGTCATCAGCCTGTATTATACACTGAGCTCGATGCTGCTGTGAATGTGAAGTCTACCAACGTGGGAGTGAAGCTGCTGTATCCATCAGTCAACTGTCAAATCCACCAGACTCCTTTGATAAAAACTGTCATTTGACATCGTAGAACATCCATCAGAGTAGTTTGTTTGTGACTTTGGTGATTCATTTTAGTGTTTTGGGAAACGTACACAGATTATAACCTTTAACATGATGGAGCCGGTAAAAGACGCACAGAAACGTCCGTCCATCCATCCCACATTATCATTTTATGTTTTCCTCACACTCCTGAGGATTAATGAATATTGTAAGGCTGCAATAATATTTATTAAAGATATAAAATGTACGATTTCTGCATTAAAATGTCTAAAAATGACTGGACCTTTGTTCTACATGTTGTTGAGTTGTGTTCGACAATGTTCAAACCAGAGAAATCCTCCTGTGTCCTCGAGGAGACGCTGCGTTTCATCTGGTGGCTATAACTTCAGAGCCGAGACTAAACATAACATAAGCTTTAACACATTACCTGTTTTACTTCCTGGTACATTAAGTATTATAAAGATTTGTTTGTCGGACTAAATAAACGTGATGACTTCACTTTTAACTCATTAATGAGACATAATGTGCAGATGAACTGATGATGAATATGAGTCAGTAACAGTCAGTAACAGTCAGTAACAGTCAGTCAGGCCGGTGTTCATCCTCAGCACAGAAACATCTTCAGATGAAACAAACTGATCAGGTGTTGTTGCTTGGGTTGCTATGACGACCAGGACATCAGCGTGAACTCGACTGCCTCCTGCAGGTCAGACACTGACATGGTTTACAGTGGACAGTGGACGATGAGTCAGCGCTCTGTCAGCGCTGCAGGGTCACGTGACTCAGCCGATCGAACCCTTCGGCTCTTCTTCACCTATCAGTTCCTCCGAGACAATAAAAGCCCGGCGCAGAGCACAGGAAGTGAGCGGCCTCATTTCCTGAGATATTAATATCCTCAAACACTTCTCAGTCTCCCTCCTCACCCTCCTCACCCTCACGTCCTCCCCCACTGACTCCCTCCAGGCTCATTGGCTCCGTTAATGCATCAGAATAAAGATCCGGCTGGTCCAGAACATCTGCACCACCTCCACCTCACAGCTGATCACAGATATGGATCAGGATTATTGGTCTGTGTGGATCAGTGAACATCATGATTCAGTGTTTAAAGCAGAGGACTGACCGCTGGATGTATTTATGATCCTGTCATCATCTCCCAGCATGCACCCTGTCTGTCTGTATTTACTGTATGAAGTCCTCCGAGGTCGGACTGGAGCTAAAAATACTGAGAAGCTTCAACACAAACTTCTACCACATGAACAACGTCAGCATCCTAACGACTCAGAGACATAGTGTTCATGACGTTAAAGGAACAGTTCACTCTAAATGTAGATTCAGTCAGGTGAAGTCTCGTAGTCAACTGAAGCAGCTGGAGATGATTTAAACATCAGATGTCTCCATGCAGCTCGTCTGCTGTGATCACAGAGATCACCACCTGATCTGAGGAGATATTTACATCCTTTATTAAGATGAACTCTTCACTGTAGCTGCTCAGATCAAAGTGTTAGCATGTCTGAGCTGGGTGCACACATCGGGAGGTGGAGGTGGTGACGCCAAGCGGCCACACAGAGGACCGGCCTTTGAACATTTTAAAGTGTGATCTGGATCTCCAGCCGTGTCTGTAACGACAAACCCGGGTGTTTCTAAGGATTCCAGCTTTAGTTGTGTTTATGGAAACCTAAAACAGATATTTGTCAAGCGAAGCCGGGCCGTCTCCAGCCATGTTTGTGGCAGCAGATCCTGGTGTTTGTTCAGGTTAACTCAGGACATTTCAAACCATATTCATGGTGACCGAAGAAAAGTATTTTAATTACAACCATGATGTTTTCTAACCGTAACCAAGTGGTTTTTGTGACTAACCAGAGCAGAAACACAGAGTTGTAACGAGAGAAATAGAAAAACACTTAGCTGATATTTATTCTGGAGATTGGATCGATTCTTAACAGTGTTTCCATCACATGAAATAAAATCTTTAGTTTGTAAGAAGCATCATAAACTCAAAGACTGAACTCTCCACCTGGTTTAGAGAATATCTGCCTTCAGTTTGGACTCCTGACCTCTTCATGACTGGACGACATGTTTCTGATTCTGATCACACAATCACAGTCTCTGATAAAGAAATTAAAGGTTACAGTAAAGCCTGCATCCTTTTTCTGCAGTGTCTCTGGTAATAACATGCTAACAGAGTCAGCAGACGATCCTCTCTGACGAGTGTTTGTAGTATTTATACCTCCTGTTAGTACTGGACACTGTCCTTCATGTTACTGTCTGTAGTTTTACACCGAATTAGATTTAAAACCAACTAAATCCACGCTCCATCTGTGTAAACTGTCATGTAAATGACTTCATCTGATTATCAGCAGACTCCTAATGCACATAACCTGATTAATAGAGCTGTAACTGATTACTGCAGGTAATCAGAGTAATGCTGCAGGCTTCATTATGTAGAAAACATCAATAAGTGAGTCTGAGCTGGACTATATTTAGCTGACAGATGAAAGGTTTCATCTTCAGCTGTCAGGAGTCCAAACATGACTGTGAAGTGTTGAGATGGATATCTAACAGCTCTCAGAGGTCGTCAACACAAACATCTTAACCATCTGCTGCCGTGTGAGGCGAGAGTCGGACTGCGACGGGGAGTAAAGCCTCATTCCCAGGACGTCAGATAGCCACATTTTGGGTTGGTGAAGCGTAGGAGAAAGTTCAGATGTAGAGAGGGAAAGTCACAGAGATACTCGAGTAACGTACAGATACCTGAGACATGTACTGCAGCACACCTCAGACACAGAGTTTAAAATAGTATCACAGCTTCATGATTAAAAACAAACACATACTGACTGATAATGATTTTTATCAGCATCTGTTGTTTGTCTTTAGTCAAACTCAGCTTCAGTCAGAAAGTCGTCTCTTACTCACCGGCACTTTGAAAGGCGACGAGTTTGGATTGTCGACGGCGACGCTCTTCTCTGAACTCAGACCGGAGATGCTCCTCCTCCTTGGAGATCGCTCCGAAGACACTTCTGCAGAGACAAACAGAGAGTGTTAGATCAACCACAGCAGCCTCTTCCTCCTCTGTCACAATCATCATCATCATCATCATCATCATCACCAGCGTAGAGCAGGACGGATGGAGGACGTGCTGATGACAGTCAAACACGGTGGAGGAGGTGGAGGAGTGTTTAATGGCAGCTGCTTCCTGCTTCACCTTCAGCAGGTGGAAACAGAACGACTGAGCTCACCTTCTCAGCAACATATCTTTACCTGAAGCCAACGACCACATCAGGCTCCTTTAAATAACCAAAGTCTGACTTTAATCAACCGAATGTGACAAATCAAGATTTCTCTGTCCAGAAAGACAGTTTCTTCTGTGGACAAATCTTTAAAGAGATCATAAACCAACAATCTATTGATTATTAATGAATGTATCTGTGTGTCCACAGCCGGATGCAGCTTCACTCTCTCTCTACATGACTTCATTATCAACCAGAACTGTTGGATGTGGATCAGATTTTCCTTCATGACATCAAACCTGCAGTGTTTCTGTGCTGCTCTGATTATTTCTGCTGTCTGTCTGAGCGGTTACGGAGAAGTGTGTCAAGGACGGCAGGACAGACAGACGTCCAGGTTCACAGCCCACATCAGCACCCTCTGCCCTGCTGAAGGCCTCGAGTCCCATCAGCTCAGTTCATATTCCTTCTTCTTACAGACATTCACCAGACAAGCCTGACTGACAAAACACAGAGACATGTAACTTCTGGATGGTGGCTGGTCCTGGTTTGAGTTGAGCCCAGTGAAAGGCCACGTCCTCAGAGCTGGCTCACATCCAGCTGCATCGATTTTAAAGCTAATTTTAGCCCCTCTTACTTCCTCTCCGGCTAACTCAACAGCCATCTTGTCTGAGGTGTGTCTCTGGAGGCCTGAGCGCCTCTCCAACCAGCTCCTGAAAAACACCTACGAGTCCGTTAACAGCTGCAGGGACGCTCCTGACGACGCCTCAGCAGACAGGACGCTCAAAATAACTCCTCACCTCCGACAGCAGGCTGGTGACAGAGGATCTCCTGAGGTCCTCACACACAGGCAGCTAAATGAGGACCAGCTTCATTTCACATTATATCAAACGACAGGATGTATGGATACGACTGGAGCATTTCTGATAACATACAGCACTTTTGGACTGATTTTCAGGACACTTGTGGGCAGCAGAACAAGTTGTAAACACATCATCTGACAGATTATCAGATTATAAAGCAGTTGATGCTAAAATGTTAGCAAACCGCTTCCACATCCAGCAGACACAGAGCAGCACGCAGCATCGGACAGCTGCCGGTTTGGTCTCCGGAGGGAAATATCTGACTGTCGCTGTGAGATCATTCTTCACCAGTGAGTCTGAAACTTTAGAGACACTGAAAAGCTCCAGAACTGAGACGAGCGGCAGAGTCGGTGATAAGTCTGTAACAAACCCCTCTCACATGACACATAATCATTGATCCACAATTAATACGGAGATATTCATTGCAGCAGCTTGTTTAATTTAACTTCTCATTCTGAAGTAATCCTGATGTCACAGTGTCATGTCTGCAGACAGACTGGTTCACTGTAAAGCTCAGTGTCACGGTGGGATTCAGTCTGACACCAGGACTGTTTTGAAGGTCAAATTACGGCACAAAGGAAGCTCTGGCAGCGTGCAACCACAACATGAAGCGTCACTGTTCTCCCCGGTCACTCTCCCCAGGCAACAGTGGAACAACCGGACTGACTGTCAAAAGCAAAAGAAGCGGCTGACGGAGGAGACAGAGAAGGTGAAGAGGCCAAAATACAACAAGAGTGAACAGACGATCATTCACTGGATGGAGAGCGCTCCAGTGTTGTGTCAGAGTCTGTTCAGCTGCTGATATGTGTTTCCTCTCAGCAGCGCCACTTCAGACGCTTCAAGACCAGCGTTCTTTCTACAAGATCAGTCAGTTTAAAAACCGGCCCGGCCGATAAGACGATAACAATAGGTATCAGCGACAGACACGTCCTCTCGAGCAAAGAACAAATAGTTAGATAAAATGTTCAATAGTTCGACAGCACGTAGCGACATAAACAGCCTATCACATATTGATAATGGAGAGTGCTACGAGTCACACGCAAACAGCCAATCATTTATCAGGTGTGTAGTTCGGTGGAGCCATCGCCATGTGACTGACAGAAAGAGCGAGTCAGAGGCGTCACTATGAACCAGCCGTGCTCCGCCTGTAAAACTACTAACTCACACAGCAGCTCTGGGAACGTCTGCTTCTCTTGTCTGAAACGTGACCTACAGGCCGGCAAACACACCGACCCCTTCAGCCTCCGTCTGAGTCTTCTGCTGCTCCTCTCAGTGTCACTCGTCCTCCAGAGCCGCTCTTCGCTGCTGGAGTGTCTCCGGGCTCGTTACTTGGAGCAGACAGGCCACCGCTGCTCCACCACCCGGCCTGTTTGCTCTACCTAACGAGCCCCAAGACGCTGCAGCTGCAATGGCCAAAGGGGCACCGGGGCAACTATGACTCATGATCTGCCGCACCAGCTCCACCGCTGACCGAGCGTTTTACAAACCAAACACACAACCCAGTAACACCACAGTGAGAACATGAGTGCTGACGGAGACGACACTGAATAAAAAAGGACACGTCAGCTCGCTGGTATGTTTTTTATTTGTGTGTTTTTCCTTGTTGTGTGATATTTATAACCTGTGTGTCTTGATAAAGTGGTTACATTCAAAATGATGAGGTTAAATTCAACATGTTTTAGTCTGGTCTTTAAAAATGATAAAACTAGGGCAGGTCATTGACAATGATCAGCAATCATCGATATGAAACTTCACTCTCATGATGGACTTTTTAGCCATTTAGCCCAGGTCTGCAACCTGCTTATTAACACAACCAGCTGTGTTACTCTGCATTTTCACAGTACTGAGATCTGACAAGTGCAGCTGCTACAGGTGAATCAATACAGCAGAAAATGAGTATTGAAACTGTTTCAAACAGAGCTGGCTGATGCCCCATGCTGGGTTTAAAACATGTCTGTAGCTTAGCTGTGTTCAGCCAATGGTTCGTTTAACGGAGCTGGTTCAACAAGACAATAATAAACAGGACATGAAGACGTTACGCAACAAACTTCTTTTGATTTCCTCTCCCACATGTCACAAATAACAACAGCTGTGAGGGGACACACTTCATTTTTCTCTCCGGTGGGCGACTTCTACATCACGATGTTACGATGATCAGAGGTCAGAGGTCGACGACTGTCAGCTCTCAGCAATAAACGATGTCATTGTCTATTAGCCAAACCCTAGCTTCAAATGTACACTCACTCATCTCCAATAAAAACTGCATGTAAACTGCTGCAGACTCTGACACAGAGCCCCTTTAAAACATCTTTTGATGACATCACAGTGTGTCATAAACCTTTTATTAAATCTATAATGTAAACTTCTTATACCTGCTGAATAAGGGGGTTAAAGCGACCATTACAAATGATCCAACAGCTGCCAGCCGGTCGTGAATCAACTGTGTTCACACTAAAGTTTATATCACACACAACGAAGAGTCAGGATGTGATTGTGGCTGCTGGATATCAGCTCATCGCCCAGTAAACACAATCACCAGTGTCACATCGATGCTGAACGAACAGAGACATTAAATCAGCAGCGTGTGGACGTCACATGATGTTTAAATGGTATGAAAACACATGAACGTGCTGCCTGATGCAACAGGAAACATCCAGCTCAGTTTGACGGAGCGACAGTGAACGCAGCATGCAGCAGCCGTCAGCATTTATCAGCTTTTCAAAGTGCTGGATCAAGTTCCAGCTGCAGGGCGCAGGGGGCACGCTGCGCTGCAGGAAGCCGGACAAACTTTCATGCATCCCCCTCCCTTCCTCCCTCCCTCCCCCCCGAGAGGAAGAGGAGCGATGATGTCCCAACGCAGCGGACATCATCGCTCCTCTTCCTCACCGCTGAGACAAAGTTGAGGCAACATGCCGCAGGAAGCCAGGTATGACAAGCCGGTCACATGACATGGACAGAAACACAGAGAGAGAGGAAGAGACGGTACCTCGATCACAGCTGTTCCCCATCATCTGAGGAGAGGACACACACACACACACACATACACACACACACACACACACACACACACACGGTCAGACGGGATTGGCCGAAGCAGCCGCCACCTGTCAGCCAATGAGGTTAAGCTGCAAACGTCCGTCTTCGTCCCGTTAACATCCTCGACTCGGCGTCCCCCCCGACCTGCCTCTCCCTCCTCAGCACCGCATCCTCCTTCCTCCTCCTCCTCCTCACGGTCCCTCCTCTCCCATCTCTGCCCTTCTCCCTCTCTCGCCCTCCCTCTCTCTCCACTCAGCAGTAATTCTAGCCCTCGCTCTACCGCCCTCTCTCTCTCTCTCTCTCTCTCTCTCGCAGCGCCGAGGTTTTACCGCATTTATTCAATCAATCCTCCAACTGCACTGTTCTGCTTTCTGCTTTCTCTCCGTCCTCACGTCTTCCTCCTCTCCTCTTCCTCCTCTCCTCTCTCGCTCTGCAGATGCTCCTCTCTCTCTCTCTCTGCAGCAGCCTCGCTCGCTCTTCTTCTTCTTCTCCTACTTCTTCTCCTTCTCCTCCTCCTCCTCCTCTGGAGCTACATTTATCGCTGCGCTCAGAGGATAATTACTAAATAAGTTTCCCCTCAGTCGACTGATGTGGGACACAACTCTGGGGGCTTCAGCTATTAACTGTGTGTGTGTGTGTGTGTGTGTGTGTGTGTGTGTGTGTGTGTGTGTGTGTGTGTGTGTGAGAGAGAGATAAGACGGAGGGAGCATCAATCAGGGATGAAACTAAAAACAGTAACTTTACAGAAATCGTATTATTTGTTAATCCTTCTGTTTATGACATTAAAAGGAACAGTTCACCCCAATTATTTTTTTTTTTAAACTCAGCCATCGTCTCCTCCTGATGATATAAAGTCAGGCTCAGTCATCGTCTCCTCCTGATGATATAAAGTCAGGCTCAGCCATCGTCTCCTCCTGATGATATAAAGTCAGGCTCAGTCATCGTCTCCTCCTGATGATATAAAGTCAGGCTCAGTCATCGTCTCCTCCTGATGATATAAAGTCAGGCTCAGTCATCATCTCCTCCTGATGATATAAAGTCAGGCTCAGTCATCGTCTCCTCCTGATGATATAAAGTCAGGCTCAGCCATCGTCTCCTCCTGATGATATAAAGTCAGGCTCAGTCATCATCTCCTCCTGATGATATAAAGTCAGGCTCAGTCATCGTCTCCTCCTGATGATATAAAGTCAGGCTCAGTCATCGTCTCCTCCTGATGATATAAAGTCAGGTGAAGTCTAGTAGTCCACAGAACATTTCTGGAGCTTCACAGTAAAACAGAGTTGCAGTGTTGTGTTAAACAACTGAAGCAGCTGGAGATGATTTAAAACGGAAAAAAACGAATTAAACATCATTAAAATCTTTGCCGAATTAGCTGCTAGCACTTCCTGTTTGCAGTGAACTTGTGTATGTACAGACAAAACATCAGATGTGTCCACACAGCTGGTCTGCTGTGATCACAGTCTGCACCCTCCATGTGGTCCAGCTCGTGCACCCACTTCAGACGCTTTGAGCTGATCAGCTACAGTGAAGGTTTCAGATCAATAAAGGTTGTAAATAACATCTGTTCAGATCAGTTTGTGATCTCGGGGCTTCTTCTTCTTCTTTTGTCTAAACTTGTTTTAGAAAACTGTGCAAAAAAGCTGCTGCTTTAATTTCCCCCAATAGTTCCTTGTCCAAACAGCCACTTCAGCGTTTTCTGTTCTGTCCAAATGTGCAACTAACTTTTGTCTCTTTAGTTCAAGTTCTGATGAAAACACGCAGCTGCTTCTATCTGCGGCCTCAGCTCCACAGACTGCATCTCTTTTATCTACAGTTGGATTTAATGCCAGAGATAAGAAGCTGCCTCCTCGTCACACCTCAGCTCACATCTGACTCTGTCTCACTAATATTGATCAGAAAAATTTGCTAAAAATATTTTTTTTTTCATCATCACCAGAAGTTCAAACTTTAACTGAACACATTTTGATCAGAAAACTGTCTGATGCTAACACTGTTAGCTCAGCAGCCACAGTGAAGATTACAGCTCAATAAAGGATGTAGACCTGGTCTCCTCAGATCAGGTTGTGGTCTCTCCTGTCCTGCAGACTGTGATCACAGCAGACGAGCTGTGTGGAGACATCTGATGTTTGAATCATCTCCAGCTGCTTCAGGTGTTCAGCAGAACGCTGCAACTCTGTTTTACTGTGAAGCTCCAGAGATGTTTGTGGACTACAGGAAATAATGACTGGATTTACATTTTTTGGGTGAAATGTTCCTTTAAAATCGTAACTAGAACATTAATTCAGTCCAAACGATGGTCTTTTTTAGATTTAGTTGAGCATGATCAACCGTACCTCACAGTCAGGGATCGACTGATATGTTTGTTATTTTCAGGGCTGATGTCGATCATTAGTGATCAAAGAGCTGATGACTGATATCTGGATCAGACACTCACTTGCAGTAAAAATTTAAATATTGTGTCAACTTTATAATAATCAGCAACGAAATAAAACTAACTACATTTTACTCAAACACTGTTCTTAAGTAAATACTTTACTTGAGCATTTTTCCCATTTTCTGTACTTTATACTTCCACTACGTTTCGGAGGCCAGTGTTGTACTTTTACTCCACGACAAAGTAGCTAGTTACTTTGCAGAATCCCGATGTTAATATTTTTTATTGATTTACTTATTGGTGATCTGGTAAAAACGCAATACTATGATCTGAAAGATACTGAGTCTAGTTGAAAATGTAATAAAGTTTCATTGTCTATTCACGTGAGAAATGATAAGTAAGTTTTGGGGCTGTGGTGCTTTCAGGTGACTCTAAAGTGTTGGACTTCTGAGGTTTGACCAGCACAGATTCTGGATCTGTGGGAGATATTATTTAAAGATAAATAAAGTTGAATTATTCAGATGAGAGCTCTAAAAACAGCTCGTTATACTGAAGTCACTGACGTGTGGTGTGTTTGTGTGAGAGCAGCCGGTCGGTCAGTGATCTTCAGTCCTTTATCCTCCTCCTGCTGCTGCTGTTAACGAGTTATTGATCAGAGGAGGCTCGGCTCGATCAATCGTTTCGGTGGATTCACCAGAGTCTCCTCTGACAGAGACACCGTGGTGACCTTCACAAACTGGGACACAGTCAGACTGGAGACCAGCAGGAGTCACGATAAACAGCGATCAGTGACGTTGTGCTGGTGAACGTTGGCATTTAATAATCAATACGTTACAGGCCTGAAGTTTGAGTCTGGTGCTGTCCCGAACATCTCCTGCAGTCTAACAACAATGAGCTGATCCTGATGAATGTTTCAGTCCTCTGTGCCACAGAGCTCAAACAACAGTGCTTATTAATGTATTAGTTACGGATAATAAATGGAAATATAGGGTCACACCACCACCTCACCTCAGTTCATGTCCGGGAAAGATCAGTCAAAACTTCTATTAAGTTCTGAGACCTTGTAAAATCCCACAGCTGTGTTTAGAAAACACCTTTTAGTTTTGAATTTTTGAGCTGAACGCATCATATTTGTGATTCTTTGTGTATTTTCAGCCTCACTAACGTCTTTTTGCTCATTGGATGCAAAACAAAACGGTCGAGTCAAGTTTTCGTCACTTTTTGTCCCGACGTTGAATAATTTGATTATTTTTGCACCAGCTGTCAGTCTGGAGCTATGAGACTCCACCTGCAGCGGTCTGACCTTTGACCCTGACCACAGTGACCCGTCCTGAACGTGGGCGGAGCTCTAACACCGCGGTGCGGTCAGTGGACTGTGAGGCAGTGATGTCATCAGGATGCAGCGGGAGGAATGCTGGGAATGTTTGAAGGCCGACACGAGGTGAAGTGTAACTCAGGCGCTGACACACCTGACGACAGTTGAAACACCGACACAACAAAAGTAATCTGCTGCTGAAAGACGTCTTTGTATAATCAGTCTGTCTGCTCGACTGGGTGCAGCCGCACACGGCGGCTGAGTTCAACCCCCTGAACACACTGATCTGTACGGAGGCCTGAGACGGACAAAACCAACATTAACATGAAAAACTAGCTTAATATGTCATTAAATGCACAAAAATGATTCTGAAAACAAATGTTGGAATTAAATAAATGATAAAATGTTGCATAAATGATCATTTCTGTTTTTGTTTTGTTTTTTCTTCAGTATGTATTTGCCCCGTTTCTGTTTTCAGTCTTTTTTCTCTCAGGTCACTTTCACTTGTTTAGTTAGACGTCAATAATCAACAACAGTTGCAGTCTTCCTCCTCCTCCTCCTCCTCCTCCTCCTCCTCCTCCTCCTCCTCCTCCTCCTCCTCCTCCTCCTCAGACACACAGATCTGCTTTCACAACAAATATTCAAGGAATTTCTGTCCACAGACTGAAACCAGTTCTGTGCGAGCCGCCTCCTCTCACATCTCTTCACATTCCTCTCCACTCATGAATATTAACATTTCTGTGTTGACATGAAGTTTAACAGTGCACGTCTGACTGTTGTTGTTGTTGTTTAACTGGAGTCTGTTTATATTGTGTCATTATTTAGTTTATTTCGTTAGAAGAGATCATAACTGACTAATAACCTGCTCCCGCTTTGTTAATGAGGCTCGTGCTGTTCCACGTCCGACCTCGGACCTATTTCTATTTTTGATGATTTTTTATTCCAACATTTTAAACCATCTGATGTTTTGTGGAACGAGGACCAACTGGATAATTATTATCCAAGAAGAATAATCATGATTTTCTTTCTGTCATTAAACTAAACAAATAAGAAACAAGCAGCCAGAAAAGACCTTTTTAATGACTTACAGCAGAGAAATGATGATTTCAATCAGGAACCACCTGCTGACACTACTTACTGTGTCAGACTGACGGGTGATGCTCTGCCAGGCTGTGATTTATATTTAATATCTGATCTGACTAAAGGAAAAAGGTCACCGAGAGCAGAACACAGAGCAGATCTGTTTGAGTTAGATGACTCATGTCAGTCGATACCAAACCGGTACTGAGATTAAACCTGCTGAGGTTGTTACAGCTGCTCATTATCACACATGTATGTTACAGTAAATCCTCCTCATATACATGAAGGGGACAGGCAGGGAGAGCCGGCAGGGACAGAGCAACACAAAGACACTTTAAATGTAAATGAGAACAATACAAAGTGTCAGTTGGAGTTGAATTAAAGCCGGATGGATCTGATCCAGAGTCAGTCCGTCATCCAGCTGCAGACTGAATCAGTTCAACGAGTCGTGACAAGGACACTGTCCTCGTTAAGAGACCGAGCGCTCAGCCTGGAGACTCACCGTGTCACCGTCCGTCTGAACACTCTGCAGGTTCAACTCTGTTTTAATCGTGATGTTCTCAATCACGAGTCTAACCCTCACCCAGAGTCACTTTGTAGAAGAGAGCAGAATGGTCCTTTAAGAGGAGACACTACAGGTGAACAGTATGGAGGACTGGAGCGGCCAAAAACAAGAATACAGAATAAAAATAAATACGTGTCTCAATAAACACACAGAAATACAGTTTTATTTTCTTCTGTATTCATTCACCAGCGTACGTACTTTCTTTAGTGTCTCAAGTGTTTGGACTCGTTTTAACATTTTATCTATTAATTTTAAATGTGTTTTTTTACCTTTGTATTTTGCAGGCGTACATGAACTAAATAAACAGATACATACATAAATAGATTTGAATGAATAAAATAATATATTTCATATTATTTCGGCATTTTAACCTTTGCATTTAGTAAGAAAATACATTCAAAATATACAAACAAATAAAAATTAATAAATAAATAAACAAATTGGAGGTGTTAATACAAAGGTCAATAAATACAAAAGGGAATTAAACAAATATAAATTCATGTCATATCTATAAATTAATGAATGTCTACATTTATAATTTGTATTATTTTTGTTGCATTTTTGACATATTTACTTATTTGTTGAGCTAATTCTTTCTTTTTTCTTTATTTATTCATGATTCTGGCTGTTTCAGTCGTCCACAGAGGGGTAAAAACTTTAACTACTAGACATCACCATGAATTTACAATTCATGAAAACTGTACAGAAACATCCAGAACATAAATCTGAATTAAAACAAACAGCTCAACGTGTATTCTGAACGTTTTCTGTCCACTCGTCTGAAAGAAGACGTGTTGGAGTAGAAGGACGTCCTCGCTGACCAGAGCACGAGACATAATGAAGAGCTGACGAGACACAGAAGACACTCGTCTTCACTGAATTTGGGACACAATGATCTAATTATAGCTGAACTGGGGACAGCTGGAGCCACGATTTAGGCTAACTGTCACAGCATCCGTTAATAATGAGGAGCAGCCGAGTGCACGGAGCCGGAAGACATGCACACGGTCACCGTGACGACGCACGCTGCACGTAAAACCAGAGAAGAAGAGATGCTGCACGTAAAACCAGAGAAGAAGAAGAGATGCTGCACGTAAAACCAGAGAAGAAGAAGAGCTGCTGCTCCAATGAGACGGAGCCAGTCACCCAGAACTCCTCCACCCAGGAACCAGCACTGAACCTGGGCTCTCTCTCCACAAACACCTCCTACTTCTACTCCACTACATCTCAGAGGGAAATACTTTACTTTTTACTCCATTACTTTTATGTGACAGCTTTAGTTACTTTACAAATTACGATTTTTACACACAAAACTTTTCTAAATATAAAGTTCAGCTGGGACGATCGGTCCAAGAATCAATTCACAACAGTGATGGAATGTAACTAAGTACATTTACTCAAGTACCCCACTTAAATACAATAAAGTTCCAGGTACTTGTACTTTCCATTTTTCCTCCACCACATTTACTTAATAACTTTGGTTACACAGTGCACACACACACACACACACACACACACACACACACACACACACACACACAAACAAATCCATCATTTACTGGTACTTTTGATATTTAAGTACAAGTTTATTAAGTATATATTTTAGTATCAGATACTTTTAGACTTTTACTCAAGTACTCAAGTATTTATATAGCCAACTTTCACTTTTACCAAAGTAATGATTGATATCTTTACTTTTACTCAAGTACAACTTTTTGGGTACTTTTAATAACACTGCCAAGTATGATTGTAACTAAGTACAGTTACTGAAGTACAAATCTGAGATATTTGTACTTACTGTACTTGAGTATTTCCATTTTCTGCTACTTTATACTTCCACTCCACCTTAAATATTGAACTTTTTACTCCACTACATTTGTTTGATAACTTTAGTTACTAGTTACAGATGCTGACCTCAGTACATGTAAATATAAGTAATATTTACTTTGATCGAGTACATTTAACATCAGACATTTAAAGCCAAAGGGGACATTTAACTTCACCGAGTACTTTTACTTTGAGTACTTCAAACATTTAAAGTTGATTATACTGAGATACTGTAACTTCAAGAGGAATTTAAATGCAGTACATTTACTTTGAGTACTTCAAGTACTTTAAGTACATGTTCCTGATTATACTTCCATACTTTTACTTCAGTAGGAGTTAGAATGCAGTACTTTTACTTGCAGTGGAGTATTTCTACCGTGTTGTACTGGTACTTTTACAGAAGAAACGGGTCTGAGTACTTCTTCCCCCACTGGAGCGCCCGCAGCGTCAGTAGTGATCGATCAGTGATCGATCAGTGATCGCTTGGTGGTGGCTCAGCGCCGGGCTGGTGTGAGCGGAGTGTCTGATTGGCTCCTCGGGTCGTTGCGGGGTTTCGCACTCTGATCCGCTTCACGCGAGTTTCACGTCTGTTTTTTAACGAACCGACCGGAGAGCACGCGCGCAGCGTCGCTCTGCAGACTCACGTCACGTCACGTTCAGACACCGGAAGTGTTTTGTTTGATTAAAGAGTTTAAAAAGAGGAAAACTCACCCAGAAAGTCCATCTGAGCGGCTCGTCCCGGTCCCGCAGGTCCCCGAGAGGAAACTCACTGTGAGCGGCCGCATCACTGCAGCGACACACACTTCCGGCCCGCACCTTCACAATAAAGGTCCCACTGAGGACATGTGCGCTGCAGTGTTGATCAGCCTCACGTTTAATATTTCAATAACAGTAATAATCATTTTCACTTACATATAAGATTGAATAACAAAATCAATCTTGTGCTTTAACTTCCATGTTTCACTGATGCATATATTTATTAAGTATTCCAGTATATTTCTGTTCATACTCTATGTTTCTTTGAAAATATGACTTAGTTAAAATATCAAAACGTATGTTTGTGTAGTGTTAATGTATGGTGGACTGAAACCGTCAAAATCTAAAATAAATAAAGCAATAAATAAAAATGAATATGCCATTAAATGCAAAATTAATTAATTAATTAAAAATAAATGTAGGTATTAATACATTCATGAAATGTGTTTGATACAATAATTAATAATAATTAATGTAATTTACAATTGAATGTATTAATGTATTCCCTTTTAAATTAATTTATATATTTAGATTCATTCATGCATTCTTTTACTTTTACTTTTGCAAAATAATACACAAAGAAAGAAAGAAATACAGACTGCTGAAGAGCGACAACAACACGTGGCTTCAGGCTACAGTTTTACAGGTTCAGAAATGTTAAACTGTTTTATTGTTTTGTTTATGGACTGAATCCAGAATGTTTACAGGCTTTTATTTTGAAAATGAGCTCTCAGGGTATGTGGTTTTATTGTGGCGGTGCTGACAGGTGGAGAGCAGACTGAGGAATGCAGCGGATCCTGAGCAGAAGTCAGACAGAGATTCACCTCAACCAGAGTTTAGACTGAAACCACAGCAGGGCAAGGAGGGAGAGAAGGACTTTATATAGTGTGTATGTGTGTGTGTGTGTGTGTGTGTGTAAATATAATATAAATAAATATATAAAAGGGAGAAAAGGTTTCCAAATAAACAAACAAAATAAAAACCCATTCTGTCCATTAAATATATAACATTTAAGATCTCAGGAGCACAAACAGCCGCGGCCTCCAGGACGACTTCCTTTCTTTCTTATATTTCAGTAAATAAACAGGATCAGGACAGACGCCGTCTTTAAACTCTCAGCTTCCACTCACAGTCTGCAACACTTAGACCTGCTGAGATGACTGACCGCACCTTTAACTCTAAATACGCCTGGAGAGAAACCTGTGGAGATCTGTGCGGGGTCGCGACCTGCATCCTGACAGGGTCACCTGTGCTCTGCAGGTAACGAGGCCTCTGGCTGTTTTCACACGCGGATCACTTTCCTGTGACCTCATCTTCAGTTAAAGTCCATCACAACGGCAGGAAAGGGTGAAGAAGAAGAGGGTGATGATGATGATGATGATGATGTGCTGCAGAGCTGCAGGCGTCTCCGAGCTGAGACACTTAACGAGCAGTCTGTCAACACTGTAATTAGACTGTGGACTGAAATTATATCTCAGCTACTGTCACTGCTGCTGCTCGTCCTTCACAGTGTGACAACACAAACAACAGCAAGAAGAAGAAGAAGAAGAAGAAGAAGAAGAAGAAGAAGAAGAAGAAGGAGAGGGTGATAAAGGAGATTCTCATTTCCTGTTTCATTATTTCACTTCCCAGTCCGGCTTCATTCACCTCACACCAGTCTGAAGCTTCAACAGCACAAAGAGTCAAACTCTTCAAAAGACTCAAACAGCAAAACAACTGAGCTCACAATACCCAGTTTAATACCAGTGTCAAACCCATATATCCACCATCAAACCCAGTATCTATCCACCATCAAACCCAGTATACATCCACCATCAAACCCAGTATATCTCCACCATCAAACCCAGTATACATCCACCGTCAAACCCAGTATACATCCACCATCAAACCCAGTATATATCCACCATCAAACCCAGTATATATCCACCGTCAAACCCAGTATATATCCACCATCAAACCCAGTATAAATCTAGTTTTAAACCAGTATAAATCTGGCAGTATAACAACTGTAAATCCAGAACTGAACCAGGTCGATATCCTGAACTAATCCCGGTATAATCTGAGTCCAAACCCAGTCTGAACTGGTTGTTGGAGGCCTGTTTGTGTGGGCAGACTGGGTACATTAACATATAAATAACCTCCTCCCCCGGTGCTGGTGGGAGGTGGGTGAGGAGGGGTGAGGGGGGATTAAGGAGGTCAGTGAATGAATGAGTTTGTGTGTGGCTGAATGAGCAGGAGGAGGAGGAGGGAGTCTTCTGTCCGTCCAATAACTGATCAATAAACTGATCCACAGCCTCAATCGGACTCTTCTGAACTCTCTGGTCGTCGTCTCCTGCCGGTCTTGTCCGGTCCAGAGCTCACATGTGAAACCAGTTCTGGACCCCTGCAGCTCTGGGTGGGAATCCCCTCAGCCCCGGTGTCCCACGGGGGGCAGCGGGGTCAGTCCAGCTCCTTCAGACGGACGGATGGACACTGGATGCTTTGTCCTCCAGACATTCCCCGGTCCCAGCGACGTTCCCACACGGAGCAGGAAAATTACAGGCTGCACCCGAACGCCTCATTAAGAGAGGAAAACATTCACCTGACCGTCCAACAGCGACGCTGGAAACGTTTCTGACTGAAGACACAAACTCATCTGTTTAAACTTCGTCCTCAGATGTCTGACATCTTTGAAAACTTACATTTAAAGTAAAGATGAATCAAAGCTCAGTTGAATAACGTGAGTTTTAAATGTTGACAGACGTCTGATGTAAACTACAACTGCAGAGTTTTAATGAGGAGCAGCTCATGTTTATTAAAACCTTGCAGCGTAGTTCGAGCAGGTCGACTTAAATCATCGATATATAAGTGTGTGAAAAACTTAAAAACTTCAACAAAGTTGCACAACATAAAGTTTTAATAACTGGTGGTAACCAGATGTAAGTAAAAGTACTAATACCATAGAGTAAAAGTACTTTATTTTCATGAAAGTACACAAGTACTCGCTTATAAATATACTTAAAGGTAAAAGTACTCACTTGGCCCATCTCAGAATAATACATATTATATTATTGGATTATAATTATGGATGCATTGAATGTTCATCACCTGCATCACAGCTTTTAAAGGTGAAGCTCATTTAATTATTTATAGACTTGAAGATCAACAGATCGTTGGTCCAACTCTTCTTTAAAAACATCATAGTGAGAACAAGTCAGTGCTGATTTTAAGTTAAAGCAAAAATATAAAAGTAATCCAGGTATAAATATGGTGAAAACTGTGGCTACACACAGTAAAACACAGAGTTTTAAAGAGGACTGGTCCTGGTGAGGGCCCCTCCTCCTCCTCCTCCTCCTCCTCCTCCTCCTCCTCCAGAAACAGTCCTACAGTGTCCTCCAGAGGAAATGACCCTGGTGATGTCATAGATGATGTAATCAGGGTTAATTTGGGGTTTTAATGGGGCTTGATGACTGTGGTCCACAGACTGAATGCATGTATACACATGTATACACATGTAGTACACATGAAGTACAAATGTAGTATAAACAGAACTCTGTCTGTGTTGAAGTATTGTGTCCTGTTACAAACTGGAGGTGTGGAGCGTAAAAGAGTCTCTTTACCAGCCAGTGAGGCTCTAACAACACACACCTTGCCACAGTGCATTGTGGGAAATGTAGGATGCAGAGATTCTGGAGTTTGACCCTGAGTACGGACTGTCAGGACGTCAGAGCAAACTTTTTATTCCAGGAAAAGTGACAAATCCTCCAGCCTGGAGTACACCTCTCCACACACAAAGCCAAAAACCTTCTCCACTGTCTGAACATCATCACATCCGCTGTTTTGTTCTCAACATAATTAATCCCTCTAATGGCTGCTGGGATTGGCCACACACACACACACACACACACACACACACACACACACACACACACACACACACACACACACACACACACACACACACACACACACACACACACACAGGTAATCCAGAGGCATGGTGTTACACAATCAAATGTTACTGAGCTCTGTTAAATCTTTACTTCCTGGTTTCCGGGCGAAGCAGCTCACTGCACCATAGCGTGGGTTTGTTGTCGTGGCAACAGTACTTTCTCACTGGTTCTTACCTAGCATGGCGGCGCCCTCTGCTGGGAAGTCTGGGAACTGTCCCTCTGAGGGGACGCTGACGGTCCTGCGGAGGCTTCGGCCCTTGGACGAGTTTGTGGGGCTCTCCTGAGTGTCCCCCGCGGCCTGAGGGGAGGAAAACGGGTTAAATTAGCTGTTCGATACCTGTAGTCACCCTGAATTCACTGCATAAAAATATCAATAAAAATATAAATATCTCAACAAATGATTTCACTCGTCGTGTCTACACAAAAAAATGCAAAAATCATTAGAAACAAAACACCTTAATTTAAAACTGTGTGTGTTCCAGAGTCCAGTGAACCGTTATGAGGCAGAAGAATAAAATAAAGGTTTAATCTGTAGAAATAAAGATATAATAAGTCCGCTCTGACCTCGTCGTCCTTGTTGAGCAGGATGAGCTGACTGTCAGTCAGGATGCAGAACTTCCTCTCCCAGGCGCCGCTGTCGGTGCACGGACTCTGACCGCAGGAGAACCGGTGAGCCGGAGGACCTTTCACATCTGAGGACACACACACATAAACACAGTTTCAGTGAGGCTGGCACACAAACCAACTGGTCTAACTGGCTGTCGATCGACATATAGTAAGACCTGCTTCTTATGAACACAATGAGGTAACACATGTTGTCGTAATGAAGGAAAAAATGAGCGAGTCTCATTCCTTCTTATGGAAATGAGGCTGAACAGAGTTAGTTTTCAGTCTATAGTAACTGACCTTTGACCCCAAGAAATCAATCAGTCAGTGACGTGTTTGAATTGAGTCAAAGTGTTTTTATTTGAGTTATTTTTAACAAAAACGTTCATTTTAAACACTAGTATGTTGAGACAGAAACTGCATTTCTAACTAATCTAATATTTAGATTTGAATCTGATCAGACGTGTTTTGTGGGGAAAAAATATCTGATTTCAATTTGTGTCTTTCATTCAAAACAGCGTGTGCCAGATGGTTTACAGCCCATTCATTATAAAACAAACTCGGCTGTATCTGAAAATACAAAATATCTTCATGTCTCATTGATATCAGTTAGATTAAGACTCTGTTGGGACACAGAACAAGGTGACGTCATCTAGTCTGCAACAAACTGGGTCATATGAGCTGTGACTTGAAAAATGTCCTGGACTCAATGAAAAACAGGCTCAATAGGTATCACACAGATAGAAAACCTCGAAGTCAACACACAACAAATATCTGCATATGAAATAAAACCACTGGATGTGAAAATTAAACATGATTTATGTTATTAATCTGATGCCTGTAAATATTCAACTCTTACAATGAACACATGTTGTAAATGATCCTCATGTGATCTTCAGGACAAATTCAACACAATCCAGTAAATAATAAGATGGTGAGGCTGAGAGTTCACATACAAACACTCACTGAATTCACAATTTAAAAAAGTATTTAGAGTACAGCTGGAGGGTTTTATTAAGTTATTTCAGAGGTAGATATTTGTACTGTGTTGACTTCAAGGTTTTCTATCTGTGTGTGATACCGAGTCTGTTTTTCATTGGGTTCTGGAAATTTACAAGTTACAGCTTGTAATTGTTTGATTAGGATTTTTTTAAATTAATGTAAAAATAACATGAACTGTGTAAAAGCTCTGGGTTCAGGGTGAGTCGGCGTGAAATAACTGACAATTAAACAAACCGGAGCACTTCCTCCTCCACTGCTCATCTGAACGCAAAAATAAATCCTGAGGAGACGAACCTGCAGAGGGCGCTGTGCCTCTAAACTTCCACCTGATCAGCCCTGTTTACCTGCTGCTCCTCAAGGAGGCAGAGAGGAGGAGCAGGAGCAGGAGGAGCAGGAGGAGCAGGAGCAGGAGGAGGAGTATTAAAAATGAAAGTGATGTCTGCAGGAATCAGCAGAGGCGTCTGATCTCAGCTGACACTCAGAGCACAGCAGACTCAGCAGAGGTCAGAGGTCGTGTCACTGTGCGTTAGACACACACTGAATCTGCTTCAGACTGAAACATGCAGCAGACTCTGTTTCATCAGTCTGGCTCTCAGTTTACTGTCTGCTGATCAATCAATAATCTATCAGTCAGAGAGAAGACATCTGCTGCAGGAGCAGGAGGAGGATCTGAAGTGACTTTCTGCCATTAAACTCATTAAAATAAAATAAAAAGACGTTTTCCTGACTCGTGTCTGTAATGAATTTAGTTTTCAGGACAGTAGAGTGACAGCTGCAGAGCTTTGAGACAGATCACAACATTAGCTGTCAACTAGTAAATTATTTGCCAACTCTTGATAATCAGTTCATCTATTTAAATAAGATTTTCAGAAAAAAGTCTGAATTCTCTGATGTCAGCTTGATAAAAGTGAATATTTTCTGGCTGTTCCTCCTTTGTGACAGTCATTTTTCATCATTTTATCTCATTTTATAGACTACTAATCTAATCTACAGTGAAATAATCATTAGTTGCAGCTTTTGAAAGTACCTGCGCTGCCGAGCTGGTAGATTTTTGTGGGAACTGCAGGTTTTTTCTTTGCTCATAAAGTAACCGTTGTTTAACTTCTTGGTTTCTATCATTCAGCGCTGCAGAATACAGAAAGTAAACTCCAGGAACACGTCATGTTTTCAAGAAGACTAATGACAGAAACGCTGATCGTATGAGTCACAGGAAGTTGTGGGAATATAAAATATCCAGAGTAAATGTTATGATAATCCAGCCAGTGTCTGGTGACACGTCAGTGACGAACACACCACAGGAACCAGCCTGACATGTGAAAAACAGCCTCAAGTTTCCTTTAGAGGTGATTAACTTTGATGATTTAGACTGTGACAAGCTCTGTGTGTGTGTGTGTGTGTGTGTGTGTGTGTGTGTGTGTGTGTGTGACACAGTAAATCAGTGTTAAGCGTTAAACAAAAGCTCTGTGTGTTTGTGAGCGGCGTCTCGTCGGCTGGGACGAATAAACAGATGGTGCTTTCACTGTGCCGGACTGTGCTGGGATCATTCAGCACACACAGACAAACACACACACACACACACACACACACACACACACACACACACACACACACACACAGACACACACACACACACAGACACACACAGACACACAGTGATTTTAATTGATTATGATGGACACTTGATTGCAAAGTAAATAGTAGCGTTTGCTGCAGTGTGATGTCGTCACAGGAAGCAGCGAGTCAGGATCTGATCATGTTCACATGATTTTCAAACACGCGTCTTCTCATATTATCTACAACATCGGAGGATTTTCTTCTCACTAAGTGATCTGAATCGATACAGGACGAGTCCGGAGGCTCCATGCTTATTGATGTAATGCTCTGCAGACAGTAACGGTCAGATCTTACTGCCTCTACTCTGGTGGAAATGGTTACAGTTTGTCTTTTAAGTGTTTTCAGTCTCCGGATTTGAAAAACTTTCTTCCGGACAGGTTTTAAATTCTTTGAGCCAACATCTTGTTGTACATGAATCTCGTCTCTACTTCTGTCTTGTTACAGAACCTCCATTGGAAATCTGCCATTTTGGCCGACAGTAAATCTGTTATCATCTTGTTTCAACACAGTTTTGTGTCTGTCATTACAGACATACGCCCCCTAATGGTCACCGCAAGGAAATGCATTTCATTATGTTTGGATAGAGTCGCTCATTTTCTGTTTTTATATGCACTATAAGCATCATCGAGACAGAACAGGACCAAGTGAGGAGGTTAATAATGTCAGCTAAATATATTTTCGAACTTTTCAGATGTAAAAAAGTTATAAATGGAGTTGTATTACATTCATCAATCTGTTAGCTCACTCGTTCTGATGCTAACTTCCTGAGACATTAACAACAACATTAACATTATTCAATGTTGTCATCACCGCTCTGTCATTTAAAGTTTGACATTTCCATTGCTTTATCCACAAAAACAAACATCAAGGTCACTTAAATACATTTAAATAAGAAATAGTTTACGCCTGTCTGCTTCTGCCGACGTAAATCCATCAACAGCTGCAACATTTTTTCATCTTAAAAATGTTTCACAGCATAAATCAAACATGTATAAATCAGATGTTTTAAGTGTTTTTCAAACAACTAACTCTTTATTTGTGTTGATTGTGTGTTTGGTTCAAATATCATCAAGAAATGTATGATCTTTTGTCTTGTTTTAGGACTGTGCCTCCCCTCACAGCTTATTTTTATATTTATTAATAAACCCCATGCAGAACTCCCTTTGGAAATCTGCCGTTTAAACAATGAGTGGCTACAGTAACTTTCAGGCCTCCAGTTTTACAAGTTTATGAAAGTCAAACCATAAAAAGTTGTTAATTATCTCAGTAAGTTCAGAGTTAACCTCAATGGTTAACAGATCTTTAACCCTTTAACAGCCACCAGGCTTCTCTTTTTATTTAGATCCATCGTACCCCAGTTATTTTTGAAACTAACCACAGTGACAGAGCAGACGAGTCTCACCACACAGTAAATATGAGCTCTTCATCACTAACCGGCTGTGGTTGTTCTACATATTGTCCTCGTTGTGGTTTGTCTCATTTGAGCTTCAGGTCAAAGTTACAGAGAACAGGGAAGCTGTCCAACAGCTGAAATCACTTCCACATTTCAAACTGTTGTTCCTGAAACTAAATCACATCACAGTGGAAACAAAACACAGAGATCTGCTCTGATGAAGCTGAACGCTGTCAGCTGAGACCCTGACTGTCCTGACTTTCTGGGTTGAAGTTCAAGTTAACTTTAAGATGATTAAAATCATCTTTATTTCTGTGAAACACAATCATGTTTTTACATTAAAAAATCTCACCACAACAAAATCTGAGTTGCTGTTCTGAAGGTTTTCCGATCGATGCCGTTTACAAGGTCAACAATGAACTTTCAATCTTAAAACCAGCTTCCTCTTTTTACAGTTTCTCTACTTTTAGTCTTTTTTCCTGTGAAACGCTGAATGTTTCCACCTCATCACGTCTCAACATCACAGACATTAAAGGCCAGAAGCCCAGAGATCATAAACTGGTTCACCATTTTCGAAACCTGAAATCCGAAAACCTGAACATCTTTTCAAATCAATCAAATCATCTTGGGACCTCGGGTTGGATTTTGGTTGAGTTTTCCGTTTTAAATCAAGTCTCCAGCTGCTTCAGGTGTTCAGCAGAACGCTGCAACTCTGTTTTACTGTGAAGCTCCAGAAATGTTCTGTGGACTACGAGACTTCACCTGACTTTATATCATCAGGAGGAGATGATGACTGAGCCTGACTTTATATCATCAGGAGGAGACGATGACTGAGCCTGACTTTATATCATCAGGAGGAGACGATGGCTGAGCCTGACTTTATATCATCAGGAGGAGACGATGGCTGAGCCTGACTTTATATCATCAGGAGGAGACGATGGCTGAGCCTGACTTTATATCATCAGGAGGAGACGATGACTGAGCCTGACTTTATATCATCAGGAGGAGACGATGACTGAGCCTGACTTTATATCATCAGGAGGAGACGATGGCTGAGCCTGACTTTATATCATCAGGAGGAGACGATGGCTGAGCCTGACTTTATATCATCAGGAGGAGACGATGACTGAGCCTGACTTTATATCATCAGGAGGAGACGATGGCTGAGCCTGACTTTATATCATCAGGAGGAGATGACTGAGCCTGACTTTATATCATCAGGAGGAGATGACTGAGCCTGACTTTATATCATCAGGAGGAGACGATGACTGAGCCTGACTTTATATCATCAGGAGGAGACGATGGCTGAGCCTGACTTTATATCATCAGGAGGAGACGATGGCTGAGCCTGACTTTATATCATCAGGAGGAGACGATGACTGAGCCTGACTTTATATCATCAGGAGGAGACGATGGCTGAGCCTGACTTTATATCATCAGGAGGAGATGACTGAGCCTGACTTTATATCATCAGGAGGAGACGATGACTGAGCCTGACTTTATATCATCAGGAGGAGACGATGGCTGAGCCTGACTTTATATCATCAGGAGGAGATGACTGAGCCTGACTTTATATCATCAGGAGGAGACGATGACTGAGCCTGACTTTATATCATCAGGAGGAGACGATGGCTGAGCCTGACTTTATATCATCAGGAGGAGACGATGACTGAGCCTGACTTTATATCATCAGGAGGAGACGATGGCTGAGCCTGACTTTATATCATCAGGAGGAGGTGATGGCTGAGCCTGACTTTATATCATCAGGAGGAGACGATGACTGAGCCTGACTTTATATCATCAGGAGGAGACGATGGCTGAGCCTGACTTTATATCATCAGGAGGGGACGATGGCTGAGCCTGACTTTATATCATCAGGAGGAGACGATGGCTGAGCCTGACTTTATATCATCAGGAGGAGACGATGGCTGAGCCTGACTTTATATCATCAGGAGGAGATGATGAGTGGGTTTTACTTTTTGGGTGAACTGCTCCTTTAAGGCTGACTCTCCCATCTCAAAACCAGGTTTATTTTTTACAACTTCTTTATTTCTGCTGTTGTTCTTGTGAGATCATCAGGTCTAAACAACACATACAAACAACCTGAGGGGGAAAAAAATCTGTCTGTGGTTGAAGTGCTGAAAACTCTTACACGTGCACAGTCACACGTGCACAGTCACACGTGCACAGTGCTGAAGCTAAATGATCAGAAACAACAAGAAGGGGTCACAAGAAGCCTGGTGTGTACCCGGAGTCTGGTTTTTCCACAGCAGCCTCACTCAGCCAGAAGAAGCAGAAGAATAATGTGCAGGTCTGCTGATGAATTACAGCCTCATGAATCGAGTGCAGCGGAGCTGAAGGAGGACGAGTGTTTGTGCAGAAAGCAGCTGAGGAGCTGAGGAGCTACACTTTCAGCAGCCTATTTCTGGCTGCATACTAAATCATCCACGTCAGAGCTCGGGCCCAGAGACCCCCGAGAGATCTGAGGGAGTCGCACCTGCTCCTGTTCAGAGCTGCTGAGTGAAGGAGCATCGACCAAAGAGCAGGAGAGGAACACTAATTGGCCAGTTTGTCTGTTCTGTCTCCGAGCGCTATGGAGGGACTCGAGCTCGGCTAATTAGCAGAGCCGAGGTCGGCTGCCGCTGACGAGACATGTGGACGCCTCCGAGCTGACAGATGAGCAGAGCCGAACAAAGACAGGAAGGAGAGGCAGGCCGCCGGCTGCTGGCCTTACATAACACCTCGTACCTCCCTGAACCGACGTCCTGCTTCAGTCCAACGTCACGCAATCCAAACAGAACTCAGCACGAAGAGAAGAGGACTGTAGGAGGTCTGCAGGCTGAGAGGATGTTGACAAACATCAATGTAAAGAGCAAACATCCACGAATTACTCTTCTGCTAAAAGAAAAACACACCAAGCTGCAATTCAATGCAGAACTTCCTTTAGAAACCAGACATTTAAACAGACATTTAACTTTTGCTTTGCTAGGATTTGGTTTACTTTTACTGGAGCATCGCTGAGCTCCACGTGTGGCTGTAGACTCAGACAGGCCAATAAACTGCTGTGTCTCCTTTTTAAAACCAAGCTGCAGCTTTATTGTGTGAGATGAATCAAAGGGAGTTGCGGTCCACAGGAAGTCCTCCCTGCTGCCTCCCTGCCTGCACAGGCGGATGGATTAAGCTTCTATATTTGTCCGGGCGGCTGGTGAAAGGTCAGAGCTGCACGTCAAAGCGCCAAAACACAACCAGACCGGACCACGACACAGACGGCGAGGGAAAAGGATTCGGACACACAGCCGGAAGCTTTCTGCTTTCTACTGCCTCATAGTGTTTACTGCTGCTGTGAGTTTCTGTCTGACTGAAACAGACGTACTGTCCCTTTAATATCAGCCACAGAAACACAGAAATATAATTCACTCACTTAAACACACAACATGTAACTGGGGGTCCCTCACACAAAACAACAACACAGACGTATGAAGCGTGGGATCATGGGAGTTTTGTCTGTGACTCACAGTCGTTCACAGACGAGGTCGTGTTTAAAGTTTGATTCACTCCAGACTAACTGATGCTTTCACTTCATAGTTCCTGATAGAGCCCATTTTAGCTGCAGAGTCAGTACTTTTACTTTGACACAAACTGGACCGCAGGAGGAAACACAAGTCTCCAGATGAGGTACGATGTGTAACAACAGAGTACAACAAGTATTTGTCTCCAACTGTTCAGTATGTGACGCTCCAGCTGTCCACCAGCTCAGAGTCTTACAGTGGAGCATTACTCGACAGTATTTGAGTGACCGAGCTGTTTCAGTGAGAACGGTGGACAGTGAGGCCCGTTCAGTATCGACTGCTTCAAAATAAAAAGCAAACATTTTGTCTCCTGAACTTGTTTCGTCTCCTACTGTCCTCACATCATGTCCAGAAGGGTTCATGCTGATGTCACAGTTTGGTAAATGTTCCCTGCATACACACTGAAACACAGAACTGATGTCTTTTACTGTACAAACTCTCATCATCACCATCACCATCATCATCATCATCATCATCATCATCACCATCATCATCACCATCATCATCAGTCTGACTGCTTCTTTAAGGACGGAGAACCCTGACAGTCAACAACAACATAAACAAGAGGCAAGAGTGTGTGGAGCATGAGAAGCATGAGAAGCATTCAGTGTGTGTGTGTGTGTGTGTGTGTGTGTGTGTGTGTGTGTGTGTGTGTGTGTGTGTGTGTGTGTGTGTGTGTGTGTGTGTGGACAGGTGGTGGACTCTCCCCAGCTATCAGACATTCCCACTGGAGGTTTGGCCGGAGTCGAGTTTCTCTTCACACCCACCCACACACACACACCCAAACACACACACACACACACACACGCACACACACACCCAAACACACACACACACACACACACACACACACATACACACACACACACCCCCACACCCACACCGAAATAACCTTTATTCAGCAGTTATAACATCTTGTCTTTGCAGGTGCAGTGCCTTGCTCACAGGCACCTCAATGTCACCAACACTGTTGGCTGTTCAGACCTGCTATCACCTGTCCTGAGTGATCTGATCACAGGTGTGGATGAGACCTCATGTGGCTTCAATCCTTTCAATGACATGTTGGGTCTGTGTTAGCCTGTCAGTGTCAGCAGATGTTTGTGAACACACCGTCTGTTTCAACTGATCCAACCATTGAACCTTTAACACAACATCCCCAGACTCCCTTAACAAATGTGTCAGTTTAGTGAGTTGTTGAGTTGGAGACACTTTATAAACTGTGTGAAACTCTGTCTCTGACTGATTCTGACTGATTTGTTCCTTCTTGTAAATTCAGCAAATGTTCTGCATGAACTTCTTTCTGTCTTTGAGTAGAAACATGGAGTCTGTTTGTCCCAGTGATGGACGGGTTTGTTTTGAGATGGGGAAGTGAGATCTGATCACAGGTGGTCACTCAGGACAGATGCTGCTGTGAGGTGTGAGCAGCCTCGTGGATTCACAGAGTGTCTCTGAAATAGAAACCTGGAGAAAACACAGAAGACAAACCGACCAGCAGTTCTTTTCCGAGGACAGTTAAAAACTGACGAGGACAGTTACAGCTGAGGTCAAAGGTCAGCAGGACTCATCGTCACATCAGCAGCACTTACAAAACCTCTCAGTAAACCAACAGCCATGACGACGACGACGACGAGAACAGATCGTTCACATAGTTACATATTTAAATTCAGATTAAACCACTTTGATCCTTCTGTCAAATGTAGTTTTTCTCTTGGATTAATTCTAAACAACAACTTAAGAACTGATCAGACTGAAGGATTATTATTTTCCAGGACAATTTCAAGGCTTTCCAGGTTTGAGCTACAGTATCACACGACTTCTATTTTCCAGGTTTTCTGGGTCAACCTGAGAAAAAACATCTTCAGTCCCACAGGGTTAACAGTCTGACAGGTTCTCAGCAGGGTAAAGTACACACACACACACACACACACACACACACACACACACACACACACACACACACACACACACACACACACACACACACACACACACACACACACACACACACACACAGGCCAACAGAGGCTGCTTTGTCTGTCGACCTGTATACTCCCTGCTGGCAGGTCGGGTCTCCATAGCAACCTGTAAATACAGCAGGTTTCCTCCAATCACAGCGAGGTGACATCACATCATGGCTTTATCAAGATGGGACCATTCAACAGGAGGGGGGGGGTTAAACCACAGTGAGAACAGAGAGGGGTGTGTCGCTGAGGCTGACCCAGACTGCAGATAGCACACACACACACACACACACACACACACACACACACACACACACACACACACACACACACACTTCTTTGTTTCCATCAGTAAAGTACCTGGATTCTCTCAGAAAGCAGCAGATGGTTCAAACTGACAGGAAGTGAAGAGAAAACTGCAGATCAGCTAGCTCGTAGGTTCAGCGTGAGAGGAAATACCTCTCCAAACCAGCAGGTGGCGGTGGTCTGTACTCACCATCGTCAGCGGTGTTTTTTGTTTTTTTTTACACCTCTCTCACTAATAAAGTCACTTCTGAAGGAACATGTCTGATTAAAGAGGAGGAGAAAAATGAGGAGAAACTGAACTAAACGAGTGAAATCATGGATAATACAGCGACAGCCTCCCTTCCTTTTTCTGTTTTCTTGTCTCGTGCACTGATTTGCTGAGCTGAACAGCCAATCGGAGAGATTTCTATCACTGCCGCCAACCAGTGCCAACAACTAGAGCAACAGACACTCACCAACGCCCCGACACTGTAGACACTATAGATAAATCTGGGTTATTTGAATAAAAGTCACTTGACTGCATATCTGATCTACTGATGGTGTGTTTTTAAGATGATGCTGAGGTCGTAAAGTTTGTGTCTTCTCTGAGAACTTCCTGCCACAAAACCTCAAAGAAATTACAACAGAAAATCAAATCAACAGGTTCACTACAACATCTGAGAAGCTTTAATTTCCACAAAGACACAAAGAAGTGTTAGCCAAGACATCTGACTGATTTAAACAATTCTGCCACCAAGTAAAAAACCCTTCAAACTGTGTCAGTGAGGAGGATTTAAACCCAGAGGAGCCTCCATCACCAGCTCTGACTGAGGTGTTAAACCAGGAGGAAATTACAGTAATTAACAGACTGTGGCTCAACAGAAAAACACTGTTTTTATCAAACCGCTCCATTCAAGCTGTGAAAAACAAAGAAGAGCTGTGAAGAGTGGAGCGTCTGTTCAGAGGATCTCTGCTGGGAAACAATCTGTCAACTGTTTATTATCAGAGCTCCGTTTCATGTGATAAACTCTTTAATATGTGTCAAAACTTTATTTCACACCTGACGAGAGGCAGCGACCTGTTACAAAGTGAGAAAGACTCTTATCTTTAACGTTAAGAGACACAAACACGATTTTCTACAAAGATGCAAAAATAATCTGGATTTATTTGATAATCTCAGGATAAGAGACAAACTCATTTTGTTTTATATAAAAACCTCCTTATAGTCAACATTCAAGTATTTGTTTCATTATTGTATTTTTTCTCATTTTACTTATTATTTTGTCTCATATATTTACTGTGTAAACCTGCTTTCCTTCACTAATTTCACTGTATATCTTGTTGTAAAGCACTTTGTGACTACGTTTTGAAACGTGTTATATAAACAAAGTTAGGATCTTTATTAATTATTATTAATAATTTAAGTCTTGTGTCAAACAGATTTGTTGTTTCTCTGTTTAACTTCACAGTAAACTGATTCTGTGATCTTCCATCTTCTCTTGGTCGGACAAAACAAGACATTTGAAGACGTCACCGTGAAGAAATTGTGACTGGCTATTTATCAGTTTTATTAAAATGATATTCTCAATTATAATCTTGATTAATCTGTAATGACTGTCTAAAATTGTAAAAATTAGGATTTGACAGAAACCGTCTGATCACAGAATGAGTTAAACTTTCTAAATTTCAGTCGTCGCTGCTAAAAACGTGTTCAGTATCTGGAGCTCATCTCATCCAGTACGTCAGGGTTGAACCCAGTAAAATGTCAGGTGGGGCGGCTAAATCCAGAAACTCACTTGCCTGATGGGGCAGGTGGTAAAAACTAAATTGCACATTGTTTTGTTTTTTTACTGAGCTAATGATGGAAGTGAAACTTCTGGCTTCCTTCTCATCTCTGTTGAGAGCTGCACGTGTTCAGTACCGATCGGACAGAAAAAGGCAGCAGTTCAGTCAGGTGGTGTTAGGGAACGTGGGCCAAACTCTAACTCTGTCATTCAGCTTCAAGTTTGATTTAACATGAATATTATCTTTAGTCTTTGTTGTTATTTCATAAATGCTGCTGCTGTGATTTATAATATTGTTTTAAAAAGATTTTACTAAGTTGCAAGATCTCGAGCGCACATCGAGGGTGTAAATCTGGCCTCAGATCAGGTGGTGATCTCTGTGATCACAGCAGACGAGCTGCATGGAGACATCTGATGTTTAAATCATCTCCAGCTGCTTCAGCTGTTCAGCAGAACGCTGCAACTCTGTTTCACTGTGAAGCTCCAGAGATGTTGTGTGGACTACGAGACTTCACCTGACTTTATATCATCAGGAGGAGACGATGGCTGAGCCTGACTTTACATCATCAGGAGGAGATGATGGCTGAGCCTGACTTTATATCAGCAGGAGGAGATGATGACTGAGCCTGACTTTATATCATCAGGAGGAGATGAGTGAATATACTTTTTTGGGTGAGCTGCTGACAGTCTGAGCCCCTGCAGAGGTTTCCTCTCTTGTTTCTGTGGAACAGTGTCTTTGTTCGTGTCTGCTGGTTTCTGAGAAACGGGACCAGATAAGAATAGAGTGAGAGCTGGAGCTGCTGGCTGCACAGAATAAATCAGAGTGGGTTCCTGCAGCAGCTGATAGTGAGTGGAGGCTGCCGCTCGGCTCTCTGCACAGGACAGACACAGCACTCAGCTCCTCACACACAAACATCAACACTCCTGGAAACACACACGCCACTTAAAGGGACACTTTGGGACTTCAGCTCTGATCTGCTGCCGACGTCATGTGTTTATTATCTAAACTAAAGTCAGCTGGAGATCCTCACCAACACACACACACACACACACACACACACACGCACACACGACAGTGAATGACTTCATCGATCCATCAATCGATCAGTTGTTTAGCCTATAAAATGTAAGAAAATGAAAAATGCAGATCAATGTTTCGACCTCAAATGTCTCGTTCTGTCCAAGACATTCAGTTTATGTCACAGAGAAGAAAAGAAACCAGAAAATATTCACATGTAACCAGCTGACAGCAGAGAATTAACTCAAACACATTAATAGATTATAACAATATTTGGAAATTAATTTAATAGTTGACAACAACTCGATTAATTGTTGCAGCTCTGATACTGAGCCGGTTTTCTGAGGGCTGCAACTAACCATTACGTTTAATATTGATGAATCTGTTGATTGTTTAAGATGAATTCATTCATCAGTTAATCTATAAAATGTAAACAGAACTTAAATTGCTTCTTTGTTCAGTCAACACCCAAAAACATTCATTTACTGTCACAAATAAAGCAGCAAATGTTTGACTTTCCTGCTTGAAAAATGACTCAAAACTATCATTGATTATCAAAATATTTGGCAGCTGATTTTCTATTTTATTGGATTGTATTTACTGTTTTCCTTTATGACCCAAAATACAAAAGAAAGTGGTGGCAGCTTCTTCAGTGGCTGATCGTGAACAGACAGATGATATGGCCTCATATCGATCACAGAGCTCTGAGTTGAGTTATAGTTTAAATCGTATCCTGGCAGAATCTGTGATCGTGGTGAATATCAGTTGTGATTTACGTTCCTTGTATTTTCAGTGTCCTCCATCATGGCGGCTTTCTGTTGTTCAGCCTGAAGCAGCGGCAGTGACACGATTAATATTTAAACGCGCTGACTTCAGCAGGAGTGTCTCGATTTGCATCTACAAAGCACATTCTCTCTCTCAAGTGTCAATCATGACAGCAGCCTGCATGCAGGGGGCGAGGGGGGGCGGTCCTCAGGGGTCAAAGGTGAACATCGGTGTCACCTCCTATCAGACTGACGAGAGCAGCGGAGGACAGACGACACGCTGAAGGACTGACGGAGGTCTGTCTTCACCGACAGAGCAACAGGAAAAACGTGTTACTCAACAGAAACGCTTCAGATGTGAAAGAAGGAAAACACAGCTGATAATATTAATGTTGCTCCACTGAGGTCGCAGTCAGGATCCAGTCTGGGACTGTTCATTTCAGTTTAATGCTCTGTTCACTCTTCTGTCCTGTTGTGACACAATAAAACCAAATGAAATGAGAAACGTGTCGAGCAGGATAACTGTAGCGACACTATGACACATATTTTACTGGTTTCATCAAACAACAGAACTCATATTTATCTATTTAACTGATCACATGAACCTTGAGCGAGAGTCCATGTCTCTGATCTCCACCGAGGATAACGCTCCATAAACCTGCTGAATCATCAACTTCACACCTTTACGTTTACACTTTCCTCGATATCAGAGGACGCAGGTGAATCCAACGAGCTGCTGACAGCTAACACAGTTTAAAGAATATATGCATGAAGAAATCCCACTGAGCAACAGCACAACTATAATGATATTCAGACCAACTGGAAATAAGAAACACAGCTGGGGCACTGACACTCTGCTCTACGTTTACATATATACATTCATATAAAGATATTTACAGGAGGATGATACCCAAACAACAAACTCCAGAGCTGAACAATGAAGCCAGCACTGAAGAACCAAAACAGCCACTAGAGGCTCCAAATGTCACTGATCTTCACCTCTCAGCTGTGTTTGTTCAGCCACTCAGTGTTTGTGGACACACATTATCTGTCTTCCTATGCGGTTAATTGGACTAACAGACGGGAGGGGAGGGACAGACTTATTTCCTGAATGTTCAGAAGAGAGATGGAAAGAAAAGAGATAACAGAAAGGAACCGAGTCTCTGGTGAGTGCTGAGTTAAGTCAGAGACAACACTGAACACAAACACACAGAAAACAGTCTTTTGCTTGCTAGCTTACGGCTAATGTAAAGTACAGGTTATCAGCTGTTTAAGGGGAATAAACAAACGATCAGACTCACGCGAGTAACTCAAATAAACACAAACTATCCCACAATCGCAGTTACAAGAACAATGCAATGACGAAAATGTGATTCTCCTGCTGTGTGAATGATTGAGGTGGAGCTCATAACTTAATTTATTTCACATCATTTTCCCTAAAAGTCTCATCACATCACGTCTAGAGCCGACATGTCCTGTATGAGCCATGTGTTATTCTGCCAAAAGCCTTTAAACATGGAGATCAAAACAGAGGACCGACATTCAAAAGAGTCCACTCTTTGGGTCGACGCCAAAACTGAAACAAAACGACATGTTTTCAGATTTATCTGCATTCATGTGGCCAACATGGCCGACGGGGGGGAAGCCTCCACTTTCCCACCACCGCCAGCCAGAGCTCTGAAAGGTTAATGAGCTCAGAGGAGCTGCTTTGTTACTGTGTGAGCTTTTATTATGAAAGGGACAATTTACATACAAAAGGCACACACACACACACACACACACACACACACACACACACACACACACACACACACACACACACCTCCTTCAGTATGCAGGAGCTGCCAAGGCCTCTGGGTCAGTCTCAAACACACAAACACACAAACACACACCTCTGATGAACAGAGTTTCTGTCAGGACGCCCAGAGCCACACATGTCCTGCCAACACACACACTAACACACACACACACACACACACACACACACACACAGGGTTAATTAGCCTCCAATTAGCAGGAGCTGTTCTTTTTCTCATGGAAACTCAGAGTGTGAGAGCAGGAGGGTGAATGAGTCCTGTGTGTGTGTGTGTGTGTGTGTGTGTGTGTGTGTGTGTGTGTGTGTGTGTGTGTGTGTGTGTGTGTGTGTGTGTGTGTGTGTGTGTGGAGAAGTGAGAGCTCTGTGGTTTTTACTACCCAGCATGCTCTGGGCCTGGGCTCTATGTTTACTTCAGTTTCTGCTCAAACTGGCGACAGCTTCTAAAAATCAGCTGCAGAGACGAGAAACTGTTGGTGGTGAAACGTGACATGTTTTTAGTTCAAGGACACAAAAGACATTCTGAAAGATTAATATTAAGATTCCTACAGATATTTTAATCAGTGTTCACGTCAGAGTTGAGGCTCATTTCTTGAGTATCTCTGAGACTTTCCCTCTCCACATCTGAAAACAAGCATCTGAACTTTCTCCTCACAGCTTCAAAACAGCCTTGTTACTTTAGTTTGATGCATTTGAGGTGAATTATGGATTATTGTTATTTGCACGCCGCCTTCCCAACATCACGAGACTGATGTCGACCTATCAGAGCACAGCACGCACGGCAGACGCAGCGAGACGAAACAAAGACGTAAAAGACGTGAACAGACAGAGAGGGAGGCTGAATGGGGAGAAAAGGCGTGTTAGTGTCTCGTATCTGCAGAGAGTTTCTTATTTCCTCACTTTGTTGCTGCTCGGGACGCTTTACCAACACAAAACAGTCCTCAAACTTGCAGGATTCCCAGGGAACTCCCCAGTGGACGGTTCCTCTCAGGGAGTCCCCAGAACTGTTTGGTGGGAAACACCTATAGTTTGAGATTGTTGTTCACAAAGGAACCATAAATGAGCCTTTACAGAAGTGTTTCAGGTCCAAACTGTGAGACCGCCCTCATGACCAACACATTACAGTGACATCAGATGAACATGAGCAGGATGACTTCTGTTTGATAACTCTGATGTCCCCGCTCAGATCCTCCTCCTCCTGTCACATTTCCAATAAACCACTGGCTCAGAGAGATTAAATTAAATCTTATTCTACGTCCTCGTTACACAAACGCTCCTCGTCGCTGCTTTTAATTTGACAGTAGAGCTGAAGGCTCCGGTGATGGCGACACGCCGAGGCTGCTGGGAGGTGACGGATAACACCTCATCATCATCTGTACTTCAGGATGATGGATGACCACAGATAAACTGCACCTTCCTCATTCCATCATTTAACATGATGTTTATCTCATCTACATGAACTGATTCAATGGTTCATCACATGTTAACTAGAGGACAGAGGTCGATGAAAAACAAGGAACAAATATTTTAGCTTTTGTAAACTCTCAATTGTGTGTTTTTATCCTTTAATTAACTTGAAGGGAACATTTAATTCTCCAACAGAAAAATAACTAGTTTTTGTTTTTTTAGCAGAAACATTTAGTTCTGGATGAACTGCACGACGAGAATGTTAATAATATAATAATATTTTGATTTATTTAAGTCAAAATGAAAAATTCATTTGGTTTTCCACTAAATTAGGATTAAATTTGTGCTGCAACTAAAGATTATTCCCATAGTTAATTGATCCATTGATTATTTCCTCGATTAATCGATTAGTTGTGTGATTTGGAGAATGTGGATCAGTGTTTCATCCTCAAAGTCTCCTTTAGGTTGAAAATATCTGTGCTGTATTCTGGATCTGCTTTACATTGATCACGCAGGCTGACACAGTAATAAATCCATTATGTGTAAGAGTAAAAGTCCGGGGAGACGTTTGTAGAACAGAGGCAGTGATTCTTGCAGGCATCGGCTGTCAATTCTGCATGAAAACACACATTCATTATCGTCCGCCTCAAAATATTACGTCTGCACATCAGGCCACGTTCGAGTGGAAAATGCAATTAGCATAACTTAACCTTCGAACGGGCTGCTTGGCTGAGCGTTACACACTCTGAATGAATGTGAATGTTTTGTGGAGCAGCTGCAGGCAGATTGGGAGCTCTCAATCAGCACGAGGACTTCATCTCGTTTTAACAACTGCAGACTCAAACGGAGGAAGGTCTTCCTCAGGAAACACTTTCTGTGAGCAGACTGAAGCTCCGCGGGGCCACGACACAGATAACAACACATCAGGATGCTCCTCACAAGCCACAGACCAACACAGGAAAACACTCACATTCACTGGGATTAAACTTTGTCACGATGTGTTCATGTCATGTGGGAATTTCCAACTTGTATAGAACATTCATGCCAACTGGAGTTTAGGTCATCAAACACATTGGTACTCGGATGCTTTTTGGATGAAGTGTTTAAAATGATAAGATATCTGCGCTCGATGGTATTGAAAGTAGAAAAGCTATAAAAACTCATTTACAATCAGATTCTCAACCCGAGACTGCACAGATATTATTATTACAGTGTGTTGGTGTGTTCAGGGACTGTTTCTGTACCAGCACTGTGATCAGCTTGTTAGTAAACAAAAACTGTTTTTTTGATGATCTATTACCTGTTTTGTGTGCCTTGGATTTGTTTGTCTTTTTGCCGCCGTATCAAAAGAGGCATCGATCATGGTTTTACTAAACTAGTATTGTATCACAGTTTCAGATTCTGGTCTCGTGACGACCTTGATGGAAGCTAAATGTCCTACCAGACTCTTGTCCTTCAGTTTGGGGTTCATCTCTGAGGACTCTGCTGATCCTCTGAGAGAACGAGCTGATGAAGCTGCTGATGGACGAAGCTTGTCGCGCTGCGTCTGATCCAACCTTCCTGACCGCCGTCCTCGCCGGGCCACTGCCTGTCCCGGGCTCAGACATGGACCTGAGGTAGGGGAAAATCCTGCGCAGAGTGCCGGGCCTGGCCGGGCCTTCTTGACCTATTGAGGACTCAACTCCGCTCCGGTCATGTGGGATGGTGCTGAACCTCGGGAGGCTGAGCATCCGCCGGTGAAGAGACTCTCTGTTCTGTCCATTGCCCTTAGGGGCGGCCATCTTGGCTGCCCTTGGTGCCAGGCAGGCAGATGTCCTCCACTTGTATTTGTCCAATGGCTGCTCAGGAGCGGGCTGGGGGTCGGATCTCTGCCAAGACTTCCTGTAATGGTGCCAGCGGTGCGAGGCCTGACCGGGACCCTGGACCGGACTCTCGCAGCCCTTGGGGGGAGTTCTACCTCCATTCATGGTCCGGCACACACCGACTTCCTCCAGGCAGCAGCAGCGAGCAGACGGAGGCCTCCAAAATGGTTGAAACAGCTGGTTTGCCGACAGCTGTGCTCCAACGCGAACATACCACCTTAAGAAGACATTTCTGTTGAGAGCGCGAGCGCTGGGGAGTCGTCAGGTCGAGTTTGTCTTCATGTCGACGGCGAGTTAGAGCCTCTGTCTCGCTCTTTCTCAACAGGCTGGCGACTGTCTTCCTGGGAGGAAGTGAGGCATCAGATGAAGAAGAAGTTTCTTTAAGGCTCGGCCAATCAGGGTTCACCAAACACCGCAGCAGCAGACTGTGGTTTCCCCGGTGAAACTGAAACTGCACTCACTTCAGTGTCAGTCAGTTGTTTGTCCTTATTAGCTCACAGTCTGTGTTTCCTGGATCTGTCTGGATTCTTGATTGAGGAAAGCCTGACTGTCGGGTTTGTTTTTAAGAAAATGTCATTACTTTATATTCAAGCTTTAGTATACAGACAGTAAATATAGAGATACTGCAGTCTTAGTTCAGTTTGCTGCTGAGTCAAACACTCGGGGTGGATTCACCGTATCGTGATCCTCTTTTTTACCATTCCTGAATAGATTTTATTTAACGTATTATTCTGTTAGCTCGATGATAACAGCATCAGCACTGCGACAACATGTGTGCTCATACTTTCAGGCCTTTATATTATCTATGCTGAGTGGAAACAAGCTAATAACACACTGTCAACCATCCAGGGTCAAAAGTTCTTGGAAATGTGACTTATGATAAAAAAGTCTCTGGAGGTGCATGAGTCAACTGGTCCAGTGTTAAAAAAGCCGATAAAATCTAGAGTCGACCAATAAATCTACAGATAGACTGATTATCAGATTGTGGTTTGTGGTATGTGTGAGATGTTGCTGTCAGATTGCCGATAAAATAAACAAATTTGGTTCTGATGCAGCACGCCCCAACAACACAGGCAGTTTTGGTAACACATCACAATTAGCAGCTTATAAATAATCAAATAATCTGAAGCTGTAAAGTAATTAAATTTATCAAATAAATGTAGTGGAGATGAAGTATAAAGCAGCAGAAAATACTCAAGTAAAGCACCTGTAAACTGTACTTAGTTACCTTCCATCACTGGTTGTTCTAAATTCTGACACTAAAGGTGCGTTCACACCGGACCTTTTATTTTTGTCGCTGTCGCTCGTGTCGCTCCAAAAAAGTCGCTCTGTTGCTCGGCTGCAGTCGCTTGTCGGGTTTTCATTTTTACTGCAAATGAATATCAGCTATCGATCTCTTTGATTTCTAATAATCAGAATCGGTTTCAGCCCTGAAAAAGCTGTATCGGTCGACCCTGAAATATATCGGTTGGTCAATATGAAAACTTTTTGTATTTAAAGAAAACGATGCTCAGGTGTTCAGGTGAAGTTTACTGTTTCAGTGTATAAAGCATAATGTTAAACAGTAAAGTATTCTGCCTCTGTAACATACTTTGTCTTTAACCACATTTGAGGGATCATTGTAAAAAATGTGTATCTGGGTCGATGTATCACATGAATAAGTTTTTACTCCATAATGTCGTCATCGGCCCCAAAACTGCATATCGATTGGGCTCTATATAAAAAAAAACTTGCAATATATTTATTGGATCGGCACCCAAGTATCGTGATAGTCTGAAATCAGGAGATAATCATATCGTTCCAGCTCTGAAAAAAAACAAATGGTTTTCTGTTGATAATGTTTTTTTCATCTCGATCTAAAGAAGAACCTGATGAAGACTGTGGGAGGCGGCAGAAAGCTGCAGCTACAGCATACGATCACATGACAAACTTTAACTTCTTAAAATCCTCTGCCTTTACCCCCGAAAAAACTACTGACGTACTGTACATTTATCACATACTGTATCATTCCAGCTTTTCATTGAGGCTTTATTATAAAACCCGAAATAAGTCTTCATAGTTTTTATCTGTTCTCTGTGAACAGCTGCACAGTGTGAGTGTGTCCTGACCGACAGCAGTGGATGAGTGGGGATCAGGAGGTTAACTCTGCGCTCTCAGGCCTCTGCGACCTGATCAATATTCATAAACATTAAAGAGTGACCCTCCTCCCTCTGCAGGGCCTGAGGCCTCGGTGTTCAGGCAGGAAACAGGAGCGGCGTCCTGTCGGGAGGCCACATGGACGCCCCTGAATGTGTCAACTCCAGGTGGGGTTATAAACTCATCTTCATGAGCCCTGAGGGACGACAGATATTTAATTGTGCTGATGGTTTAACACAGAGAAACGCAGGAGGAGGACGAGGAGGACGAGGAGGACGAGGAGCAGGAGGAGGACGCAGGATGCAAACATCCCCGCAGGACTCACTTCTGTTGATTCGTATGGAAACGAGGAGGTTTGTTATTCAGACGACACTTTACATGTGAGGCTGTCAGACTGAGTCACACAGGAAATAAAACATCAAGATGTCATCAAGTGTCAGCAGCTGAGGGTCAAAGGTCAGAGCGGCCTGGCAGGAAATACAACAACGAACCACTCTGACACTTTTCTTATACAATCATACTTATCTTGACAGATATTATGATCACTGATTATCATTTCTGGATCATAATTTACTTTAAAAAAACATTAAAGGTGATATGACATTTGTTGGGATTTCTTCCATCTGGAGATCGAGATCTGTGTCCAGGACGTCTCTGCAGCTCCACCGTGCTTCATTATAATGTTGTTTGTCTCACAGTTTACTTTGCAGCTTCTGTGATTTGGATATCGAACAATTTAGATAATATTTCGATCAATTGTGCAGTTAAAATAAAGAATATCTGAAACAAGCTGTAACATAACTTCAGAGACGGTCTCTGTTTGAAACAAGCCTCTCTAACTTTCCCAGTGAACCTTCTCCTTCTTCCTGTGAGGAGTTGAGGCTTTAAAAGACACGCAGCCCTGAGTGACCCACATGTCAGTAATTATTGGATAACGAAGCGGCTGGTGTCCAGGACGCCACTGCATGTAGGTCAGAGCTAAGACGCGGGCGGGCTAAGCCGAGGAGTCGTGGACGGAGCCAAGTCCTCCTCCAACGACCGTCCGGCAGACAGCAGGGACGGAGACTCGCTTCATTCAGTCCATCTCAGTTTAAAATACAAATAAGTTATAAGAAAAATCTTTTGATTCTACTGCGACTTAAGATTACTTTACTTCAGGAACAACAGACACCTGAAGAAGCTCCTCCCAATTCACTACCGGAGGCCGACCAGACAGATTATAAACATTAAATATTAAATTATAGATTCTATATTAAATGTTATAGTTTTTTCATAGTTTTATATTTACATAGAAGCTACAAAACAAGATGCTCTTGTTGACAGGGGGATGAGCTGAGACTAAACGGGGGAAACAGGAAGCAGGAAGCAGGGAAGGACACACACACACACACACACGCACGCGCACGCACATGCACACACACACACACACAGATGTGATCAGATGTGTGTAAATAAAGATCATCAGGTTACCACAATTTATTTATCAAGTATTTGTGATTTATGATTTCTTAAAGATTCTTTGTTTGTCTGTGATGAAAAATATGTGTTTCCTAACGACATGGAAGGTTTAAGTGATTCTGTTAAGTGATTTAAGTTTTCTAGTTTTCTATTTTGATGATTATCGGGCTAATATTGTGAATTGCGATTATGTTGGACAGAGTGATGATGACTGAAGGCAGCAGGAAGCATCGACTCCACACAGAACAGAAGGATGACAGAACTCACAGCTCTCAGATCAGCTGACTGCCGCCACACCTGCAGCTTCACCTGGAAATCTGTCTCAGTCAGGAAGTCCAACAGTTTTATCTTTGAGGTGCTCTCTGCTCCTCTCTCCACCTCTATACTGCCAGCAGTCGTCTGAACCTTTTTTACCCCTCGACAGTTCAGGTTAGAGCTTATTTATGACATTATAAACTCACGTGTAGACCTGATGTTCAGATAGTTGTGGGTAACGGGTCGGTTCAGAGGCTGAATCTGACCTAAATGTTGAATCTAAATAATTTCCTGGCATTAAGCCCAGACAGGAGAGGAAACAAACATTCCTGCTCCTGAAAATCACTGTGAGCACTGAAAGGAAACAACAGGAGGAGACAAACAGGAGCAGAGAGAGGAAGTTAATCAGGTGGAAACCCCGACGACGACGCATCAGAACACAGCCACCAAACTCAGGAGGAGGTTAAAACCTAAAATGTCCCGGCCCTGCTGTTCCATTAGACGCCACTCAGTCCACTTCTCATCTCCATCCTGCCGGAAACTAGCAGCAGCCTCCGGCTAAAAATAACCGGCGGCCGTAAAGAGACCAATAAATCAGCCTGGATACCAGCAGAGGGAGGGACACGGCCCTCAGGAATCCTGGGTAAATCTCCCACAAGTCTCTGCTGGAGGGCGACCGATCCGAGGACAGACGGCGCTTCCAGAAAACAGACAGGAAGTTCAAACTGAGCAGAGGTCAGTGTGAAGAACACGAAGAAGTCCAAACAGCTCGAGGCAGAAAGCTGCCAAAACATCAACGTTCAAGGAAAAAGAACTGAAGTCTGAGTTTGTCTGATCCAAACAGACCTGCAGCTAACAGTAATCTACATCATCAATTAATCGGACTTTTACTACTACTTTTACTTTTTTCTAAGTTTATTCCACGAAATGTTAGAAAAATAGTCAAAAAAACAAAAATTGTGCAATCACTTAAATAAAGACTGGTTTATTGATCCAGCTGCTGAAAAGATATTCAGACCTTCAGCTGAGCTGTGCAACATGATTCAAATCTTTTATTCCACTAAAGATCATTTCATTTTCAGTCAATGATACATGCCATGATGTTTAGCACATTATTTACTCAACAAACAACAGCTTCTGACTCTTACTTGATTACTTTCTTCATATTTTAACTTCTGTGGAAATTTTCACAAACATAACAAAATATCTTAAAATTTGTGAGTCCTGCTTTTTGTGCACAAACTGGTGTTCGTGAGCTCTGATTGAGAAGCAGTTTCCTCTCAGTCTCTCCCACACACAACTGATGTAATAAATCAGCTCTGTGGTTCTCTTCCACGACACAAGTGACACTCGTTAAGATCCTCACTGCGATTCTGACGCTGCACAACAAACAGTCGGCGGTTAAGAAGTCGTAAACATCGTGTAAACATGTCGACTCTCTCTCAGTCAGACGTCAGCAGTGTTTGCAGGACAGTTACAGTTCAATCATCTGATCCAATTTACAATTACAACTGAGACGCTTTAATCTGCAGCCGCTCACCACCACTCATCCACTTCTGCTGCGTTTACAGCCACCTGGGGTAATCTGATTACTTCCTACTGATATCTGACACCACATACAAACAGGAAAACTGGATCAGACATTAAACAGGGAGAAACCTGAACCACACCAACCATTTTAACCCAATAAAAACACAATAATGTACAAAACATATTGTATATTATTGTTGTGTTTTTATTGATCTCATGATGAAGTAACAACACAACATCACTAACAGCTGCCTGCTCACTGTATCTACAGCACATGTTCAACATTTAATGACTTAACTTCTTCTGTTCTGTCTCCATCAGATCACACGTGTCTCCACTGACTCATTAAATCAATATTTATAGTTCCTCATGCTGATTAACATCATGTTCGTCATGTGCTTCAGTCGGCTTCACACAGATCAGTTTGTGGAGCAGCAAGTGAACAGAGAAGATTAGGATTTTTTTCTGGACCAACTCACCCAGAAAACAGAAGTTTTTGCAGTTCGTGCCATGAAAACATTCACCTTAAAAGTTATTGAAATGTAAAATGTTATAAAAACCTGTAACTGTAACTTGCAAGTGTCCTGATCTCAATGAAAAACAGGCTCAGTAGGTATTACACAAAGATAGAAAAGTCAACACAGTATGAATATCTACATCTTATTTTTCATTAGATTGGGTTGAAAAAGTTGATAAAAGTTTGGAATTGCAAAATCATTTATGTATATTGAGCTAAATAACACAAATGAATATTTTGTCCAGACACACAGAACAAGATAACATCATCTATATAACAACAAACCAAACCATTACAAGCCGTAACTCCTAAATGTCCTGAACCCAATGAAAAACAGGCTCAATAGGCATCAGACAGATAGAAAAAGCCTCATCTACATCTCATTATTCACTGGACTGGGTTGAAATTTGTCCTGAACATCAAAGAGACCCTGAAGATCATTTACAACATGTGTTCACATAGTTAATGCTGGATGTTTACAGTCATTAGATTAATAACAATAAATCATGTTTTTTATTTTCAAACATTCATAGCTCCACTAGTTTTCACTTTGTCGACCCAAATGTTGAACCTGTGTATTAATGAAGTTCTGTCACGTCAATGTATTTGGTCCTGCAGAAAAGACTGAGTGACACACATCTTGTTAAACAGCCTCAGAGCTGAAAATACAAACTTATGAGATATTTTTACTGGAGTTTTTCCTTGTAATTATTTATATGAACGTGTTATTATTCCTTGCAGACATACTGAAAATTCAAAGTACATAGTTACATTATTATTTATTAATTTGTCAAAATAGCACATTTTTGTTACTTTGCAATGGCTGTAATATCACATTTGGTGGTTTTATTTCATCTGTAGATATTTGTACTGTGTTGACTTCAAGTTTTCTATCTTTGCATGATACCTTTTGAGCCTGTGTTTCATTGGATACATGAAATTTGCAAGTTACAGCTCATAATGGTTTGGTTCTTGCAAAGTAGATCAGAGCCTGACAAATATATCTGTTGGCCCATAGAAAAAACTTTTTTGGATAGATTATAATGCAGAAAAAGATGTTTATGATAATTTATTATCATTACATCCCAGTGAAGTTTTCACTGGTTCCTTAGCAAAAGTCATTAATACATTTTATGTAATTTTCTGAACAAACATTTATGAAAGCGACTGTCTCATCAGTCGTCACTGTTCAAAAATAAAACCTAAAGCAGCCTGAACGGCATGCAGACCTGATCACTGTGATCCCAGTGGATCCCTGAAATAAAAGGAACCCCTCCTGTGTTTTTCCACTGTGTGTCCTGAAATAGACGGCAACTTATTTTTGTCCAGAGAAGCTCGACTCTTGTTTTGTTTCAGAGGGGAAATCCTGTCTCAACGCCCCCATCGTCCTGATAACAGCCGGGCCTGGAAGGAACTTTCCATTTCCTCATGTGATCAGCCTCCATTGTCCTGAAGACCAGCACATGGACCTGAACCCACTGACATTATCTACCTGCTAATAGTAGGAATGCGCCGATTAGCCGACTAGTAGATTAAACGCTGCTGCCCTCACTAGTCAGCACCAGAAGCACTACTCCGTTTATTATTATTTATTAATTATTATTATTTTATTAATGTACATTTAAATTACATAATTTGCACTGAAATGTCAAATGTTGCTTTAAAAAAACAAACATCTGTTACTGAAGTTAACAACTCTGGTTTCCTGTTGCATTTAAGATGCGATATAGGCAATATCTTTTCGGACAATGTTTTACCTTCAGGTTAAGTTGTGCTCAATTTTGACTGTTTCCTGGGCATTTTACTACTTTTAGACTCTTCAACACATCCCAAGTTAATATTTTACAAACCACCGTCAGTTTTGACATAAAGTGTCTTTCTTGTATTGTCAATGATAGCATACATCTATATTCTTAATAAATGCAAGAAGGAGAAGAAATGATCATTTCATACCAACTGACCAAGGCCCTCCCAGTTAATGCCATGAATTTTCATATCATCTAGTGTGCAGCAAAACAATCCATTACGAGCTGTAACTTGCAATTTTCCTGAGCCGAATGAAAAACAGGCTCAGCTGGTATCACACAGATAGAAAACCTTGACATAAAACCACTGCATGTGATATTACAGCCAGTTAAAAAAAAACCAAAAAAAACATTTGTTTCAACAACGTGAAGACTAGTGGAGATATTAATGTCTGTACTCTGTTGACTTCCAAGGTTTTCTATCTTTGCGTGATACCTATGGAGCCTGACATTTAGAAAATTCATGACATGAGCCAGGAAAAGCTGTGAATGCTGGCTGAGTTGGTACAGAACGACCCAAAATAAACAGCGCACAGGAAATAGTAGTAATGTAAAACTGGGAAAAAGGAAAAATCGCACCACTCTCAGCTGTTTTCTTCGGTCATATCGAGGGTTTAAGTTGTTCTGGGAGATATGGAACAAATTATTTAATGTTATTTTGAAGTGCATTTTGAATCAGAGAGAAATTAAAGTAAACTCCATGTATAGAAAACAAAGAAAGAATTAGCAGCTTCAGAAATACGCATCTTCTGTTTTCCAGGTCGGGAACGACTGAATATAAAGTTTCTGTTTTTGAGAATCAAGATGCTTCCTTTGTTTTCATTACTGTACTGAGGGGGAATGTTGTACAATTTAAAGCCTCATAAAGCTAAATTAAAGACATTTTAAGGATTTTTAAATGCACAGCTTCGTAACAGCTCAAATAAATTCTGAATATAACAGACGTATATACAGAGTGAATATCTGCTTCTTTCACACATGCAGCCACACAGGAAACATGAAGCAAACGTCTGTCTGGCTTCAGTCCAGCAGGAACCTCAGGTGTGAATTGGCCTCAAGACAACAAACTCCCACAATCCCCGTCCAATATGACGGCTTAAAACCTCAGCAGGCAGCGCCTCATCCTGCCGCCGTCAGTTCAAACACCTTATGGCTGCCGGACAGACGGAGGGAAACCTTCCTGTCCTGACCTCTGACCCTCAACAGGGAATCTGAAACCTCTTCAGAGGCACATTTAAACAGTAACAGACGGATGTAGGATGTCTTATATCAATAAAGACCTTACAGATTAATGCTGTCTGCAGCCCTGCAGTATCTCTACATGATCTATATCTAGAGCTGCACAATTATCGATTAGTTATCAACTATTAAATTAATCACCACCTATCTTAATAAGCAATTAATCAGTTAAGTACCTTTTAAGTTGAGTAATATTTTAGGAAAATAAAAGTCTAAATTCTCAGATTCAAGCTTGTTAAATGTGAATATTTTCTTGTTTTATTTCCTCGTCTGTGACAGCAAACTGAAACAAATGAAAGAGGGACTTTTAAAGACTTGACACACGTGAATACTCTTTAACAGAGTCTGGTTGGTGGTGAGTTAACACCGTCTCTGAGAGAAAACGAGTCTAAATTCTCTGATGTCAGCTTGTTACATGTGAGTACTTTCTGCTTTCTTTCTTCTGGAGACCAAACAACTAATCAATTAAACCATAAGATAACTGACAGCGAAGATGATTGTTTGTCATCTCATTAAATCACAATAAATTTACCCCAACCCTTTCTCGTCCTGGTCAGGTGGTCTGTCATCACACCCGCTTCATACTTAATCTGACTGAACACGTCACGGCTCAGGATTAAATCAGTCAAAAGATGAAATTATAAAACATATGTTGTCATGTGACTGAGCTGATGACTGCTCACGCTCAGCAGGGGGTGAGGAGAAAAAAGGGTGAATCCTGTGTCTGCGGTCAGCTTTAATAGGCTTATATAAAGCTGCCTTTCTCTGGATAAAACTCTTTGTCGATGCTTCCAGTGAGCCGACAGAGACGGATTAAAACAACAGCAACAGGCTCAGGATCACTCTGTACACTGGAGATCAACGTGGTGATTATTAAAGCTGGAGGTGATCATTGATTCAGCCAGAAGATCAAACTCAGAGGAGTTCTCTCTCTTTTGGTGGAGCTAGGCTAGCAGTTTCCCTCTGTTTCCAGTATTTGTGCTAAGCTAGTCTAAACACGTCCTGGAGCGTTCTCTGAATCCATCTGACTCCGAAGCTGTTTCCAGCTTTGATCAGATTATAACCACAGGACTCACATCTAGAGGTTGACTGGTAGTGGATTTGTAAAGGCTGATTAAATTACGATAGTTTATCATAAAACCCGATTAGCTGTCTGACACCACTGCCCCGCAAATTCAAAAATTATAACAAATTCAAAATTATAAAAATATCTCTTTCGTTATCGGTCAAATTGTTATTTTAATCAGCAGTGTTGGCCAGAATTTCCATATATCGGTGCATCCGTGGCCGACCTCTCCTTTTACTGCAACACAACATCATCCGGGAGATAAAACCACTCAGGTTCTGGTAGTAACGAGGATGCAGTATTTGTACAGTTTACTTCTTGTCGTTGTGACGACAGATACACAAGTTACAGCTGTGATGACTTTCAAAAACTGTAATATCCTGACTGTACGAAGGAAGAGACCTTTAAATGCATTTAAATCCAAATTCATCCCACCAACACAAAGACACAGGACTGTTTTCAGTCTGAATCACAGCTCATAAAAATCAAACCAAGTTAAAATAATCTTAATGTGAACATGGAACAGTGTCTCAGGTATCACAACCAGCCGAAGCAGACTCGGTCCAAACCTGAACCAGAACTATCGGCTCTCCACAGAGTGAACAGGACTTCCTAAATGTCTGGAAACGTTCTCTTTCTAGAAGGAAGACATTTATTCAACTCACCACACTTTAATCAAATCAAACCCTCTTCTTGTCTTTTTTCTTTGTCAGCGTGTTACCATTGTGAATTCTTGAATATTAAGGCATGTATTGTTCAAAATGAAAATAAATAAAGATAACCATAGACCTCGCCCTCCTGCAGTAAATCAGTTAATATGATGACCTCATCTCTGACCTGCTGCTGATGCAGGAAGCTGACCTCAGCCTCTCTGACTCAACACTGGCAGCTAAATAAAGCATGAATGTGGCTGAACACACCTCATGTGTACGTCTGTACGCAGTGAGGAGGTCCTGAAGGCACCGCGGCACCAGCCATTGTTGAATCTATTTGAGGTATGTGAGCCGTGGACGGCAGCGAGGATCTGATGCCAGAGCCGGAGTCCAGCCGGGTGAGATCACCGGCACAAACCGGCTGCTGACATCACACTCTGCCAACGCCGGGGGGGAGGGAGGGAGGGAGGGAGGGAGGCAGAGCAAACATCCTGACAGAGTCCTGCTTCCACAGATACCAGCGCTGCGTTCAGGGTGCGTGGGAACATATTTACAACAACTGCTTGGATGTTTTTTGAGTGTATGTGAAGTTTTTCCAGGCTTGATTTTCTGTTCTTAGAGAAACATTTTAGATCAGAGAAGATCATTTAAATCAAAAACAAACCTGAAGTCCTGTTTAACTCTTTGGCTCACACAACTCTCAGTGCTACGAACAGCTGAAACAATTAGTCGACTAACTGATCGACAGAGTTACACAGTGATTATTCTGCAAGTTGATTTATTGTTTTGGTCACTTTTCAGCTAAAACCGGTAGGTATAGGTCTGCACCTGAACTTTACATCACTACATCAGTTACGACTCACAACACGTCACATTCACTCCCTGCAGAGCTGAGGAGAGAGAAACACTCTCCATATTGATCTGACATTCATTTGGCTGAACCGTCTGAGTGCTGCGTCCTTGGTAGTCTTTGGTAAAGTGGGTATCAGCATAGCAGAAGACGGCTGTCTCACCATACGAGCTGCTGTAATACTCCTTAAGTTAACTAAACACTGTAAAACCTTAAGTAATGATCAGAAGGAGGGGAGATGGAGGGAAACAGGTGAGGAAGGTTAACATATGGAGAGTTGTGGAAGCTTCCTCCATTAGAGGAAACCTGTCCGAGACGGATTCACCGAGGATGAAATATGATGGATCGATTCATACAAACAGTGTTGAATGTTGTCCTGATGCACTCTGAGCTCACCAGACTCACTAAAGTTCACTCAGCTCGTCTCTCGATGTCCTGAACATCCCTGTTTTCTCTGGGATGTTTTTAAGTAGCAACACCTCCTCACACCTCCTCACACCTCCTCGTCAGGGAAGATTTCTTCCTGTTTCGGACTAAAAGGTTCTGGAGTTCTGTGTCATGAAAACTGTGAGGATCCTCTGAGTTAAACCAGAGGACCTCTGGGTCCAAACCTCCAGGACACCCTGAACCCAGCTGGAGGTGAGGGGGTGCTGACCTCTGACCTCTGAGACTGAAAGCTGGAGGAGTTTTCTGCCAGTGTGAGAGTGAGGTGAAGGTTAACCCCAGGAGAAGCACGCGCGCGCGCACACACACACACACACACACACACACACACACACACACACACACACACACACACACACACACACACAGCTTCCTCAGCAGCTCCGGTTTCCTCGCAGCCGGCCGGCCGGTGGCCGCCATGACCTCGGCCTTGGCCCGCGGCTGTTACCTGGCTCTCCACACGGTAACAACTCCTCGAACTACCTGCTGACTCTGTTAATGATACCGGAGAAGTTGTCGGGTCAGTACCGAACCCCACTGAGTGTCTGCTGTTCTTACCGTAAACTCGGAGCCAGCCCTGCTGCTGTGACACGGTGTCCACCAGGATCCGGTCCACCAGGGGGTCCAGGAGGCTCAGTCCGCCGTGCAGAGAGTCCACGTCGCCTGCCACCGAGTCGGTCTCCATATCCAGCCGGGAGCAAACTTGTTCTGAGTAAAAGAAACCCTCCAGAAGTGACCGTTATCTCTGGAAACGAGGGTTTAAGTGTTTGAACGACGCGGGAAAGCGTTAAAAGTCGGTTTATAATCCGTCATGAGGGACTTTTGTCGCTTTGACCGCCCAGCCGCTTCTTGCTAGCCGTTAGCTGAGGCAGCCGGCGGCGGTCCGGTAGCCCGGCTGGCTCTCCCTCATTGTTCCGCTCTCCCAGGTTAGCTTAGCGGGCTTTAAACTTCCAACAACCCGGCGTCCGGGAGAAGCGAGGAGCCCCTTTCCTTCCTGCCCCTCAACTGTCCACCTAGAAGCCGCTGTTAGAGCCTGTGTGAGCCGCTGGAAGTGAGCGGACTCCCGGTGTGGTCGCTGTGTGTGCGGCTGGCTGCCCCGCACTCTGCCGCCGCCGCCGCTCAGTCCCCCTACACCCGGGCACGAGCCCGCGACCCGGCGCGCCCCCGACACACAGGAGGGGCGGGAGCGCGCATCAAAGTCTGAGCGAAGGACGAGCAGAGGTGGAGGAAGTACTCAGTTACTTTACCTCAGTCAGAGCACTAATACCACACTGTAAAAACACTCTGTTACAAGTATTAAGTATATTACTTCAGTCAAAGCACTAATACCACACTGTAAAAATACTAACGTACAAGTACTGGAACTTTTACTCCAGTAAAAGTATAAGTAGCTGTTACAAATAAAAGTTCTTCACTAGTATAATCAGGAAAATGTCCTGATTACGGCGTCATTTTGACTTTAAAAGTCATGATTAGTCCAAACTGTGAACATTACAGTCACACTTTTGATTTTTATTTCTCGTGATTTTAACTCAAATCTCACAGTTATGACTCATGTCATAATTTTTTATTAAAAAGCAAAAAAACATAACTAATCTTTTTTCCCCAGCTTGGATGAGTTTGACCTGATCACTTATATAAACTCAATAAACTCAATCACCTTACTTCATGTCATGGAGGGCAGTCCGATAATGAGTGTAAATATCAGGTCATGTGAATATATTTACATGTCTTCAGATAAATAATGACTTCTTGTTTCTGTGCTGCAGTGATTTTCTGTTGGACTGAGGTCAGCTCGCTTTATCACCAACGAACCAAAAACAGCTGTCTCACTTCCGTCCCTTCCCTCCTGCAGACACACGAAGGACTCTGACTCCACCTGCTGCTCTCTGCAGGCAACCACATGTTCTTAGACGTGCTTTTATTGTGAAGAGGTGTGAGCGGAACTTCCGCAGTGACCCGGTGACGCTGACCTGAGCAGCGGAAACGAACCGAGCGGACTGCGAGTCGATCTCCCGGCTGTTGGAGCTCCAGGATGTCCAGCCTGCGGTTGTTGAAGACTCTGGTGACCGAGAGGTTGACGGCGGCGGCGGAGGAGATCCTCGTGCTGGTGGAGAGAGTGATGGTGGAGCACGAGGAGCAGCTGATCCGGCGGTACAGACCGGCGGAGGAGGAGACGGGTCAGGACACAGAACCACCGGAGAGCCGCACACTCTCAGGTCCAGTCTGGTGATGATGATGATGATGATTTAATGTTTGGACTGAGTCAGAAGCATCAAACCTGCTGAGTCAGATCTCTTCCTGTTACATCTGCACAAAACACACCCAAATGTGACGGTCCACTGAGCCCAGAGCCCAGACGGTCCACTGAGCCCAGAGACCAGGCGATCCACTGAGCTCAGAGCCCAGACGGTCCACTGAGCCCAGAGACCAGACGATCCACTGAGCCCAGAGACCAGACGGTCCACTGAGCTCAGAGACCAGACGGTCCACTGAGCTCAGAGACCAGACGGTCCACTGAGCTCGGAGACCAGACGGTCCACTGAGCTCAGAGCGATATTTGAACTTTTCTTAAGAAAACTTCTTAAAAGTTTTATCGATTGGAAGTCACAAACAACAAACCAACGCAGCTCCATTTTGAAAAGTTTAACATGTACTCATGTTGTTCACGTCCGCGGTGACCCAGAGACACCCAGCGGCGTCTCGTCCTCAGGTTCACCCAGTGTTGCAGCAGGAGGTCGGTCAGCTGCCTCCCAGAACCTCGGCTGCTCTGGAGCCTGAGGGACCATCAATAAATCACCATCTCATGACACGATCTCGTCACAGCCCGAGTTATGAAGCGTCAGTTGTTCAGTCTGTATGTTATGAAATGTTTCATATTGGGGCCAGATGGGGCCACTCGAGGTCTTGGGGTGTGACACGACAGCTAAAATTATAACTGAATCTCAGTAACTGTAATCCTGCTGTAATGTATAGATGGATATAAACAGTATCTATATGAGAGTTAAAGGGACAGTTCGCCCCAAAATGAAAATTCAGTCATAATATCAGGAGTGTATTAAGAGTAAAGAGGCCCCGGTCTCAGCTTCTCAGAGCCGGGCAACACTGTAGGAGGGAGTTGTTGCTGATCCAGACCTTCTGGAAGAATAAACACCTGGAGTCACATCAGATTCTGCTCTGATCCGACAGGAGGAGAGCTCAGAGTTACTTTGTAACTTCTGGGATTAAAAAGTGGATTTATCTTCACTCCTGTTTATCAACCTGACTGCAGCAGTGACCCGGAGGTGACCTCCACTGTCAGATGTTTTAGTTCTGTAATGTTGACTGCTGACGGGAGCTGGAGGGGAATTGTACTTTACTTCATGAATGTAACGTTACAGAGAGGAGAGAGAGAACCAGAACCAGAACCAGAGTCTCTGCTGAGTGCTGAGTTCACTCAGAGGTTCACCTCAATTCAAACACACAGACTCTCAGTGCGTGCCGTTGCTCGCTGGCTTTAACTAATGTCCAGTAATCTGACTATTTGTGGGAAATAAACAACTATTGTTGTCTACAGCTACTTCATTATCCAATCAAACAAAGACATTGTGCGATCCTGTTTGTGACGCTAATTTGTGAAGAAATACTCGAGAACTGGTCAACTCGTTTCTGAAGGAGGTTCAGGAGACTTGGATGTCTCCACTGAAACATTTATTGAAGCTCGATCGTGGAGAATAGGCATCAGCATTGCAAGTGAGAACACTGTGTAGTGCCAGACCAACCCTTTTGAATCTCAGTCTGCAGTTTTACTAAACCAGACTCTCTTCATCTGCAGACGGTCAGCAGTTCGAGGGCTTCGACCTTCAACAGCAGCCTGACCAGGAGCAGCTAGAGCCTCCTACCATCAAACAGGAGCAAAAGGAGGAGCAGGATGGGGAGCAGGAGGAGGTGTGGACCGGTCCTGATAATGAAGCTCCTCAGATGAAGGTGGAGCAGGACACCAAAGACTTCATCTACTCCATGGAGTACAGGAGTGAGCAACCTCAGGTGGAGTCTGGGCTCCCTGAGGAGGTTCTGAAGGTGGAACTGAAAGATGAGGACATCCTGCCGAACACTTCCTCTGGTCTAACTGATGCTCCTCAGTTAGACCCCCCAGCAGACCTCCCCCGTCCTGCTGCCGCCCAGACCGAAGACACTGGCGGCAGCACTTCCTGTAAGGTTTGTGGGAAGATGTTCAGCTACCGCGGCTTCCTGATAAACCATGCAGAGATGCATGCCATCGAGAGTTGCCTCTGTGGCGTGTGCGGCAAGCTGCTGCCCACCAGTCAGAACCTGCTGGAACACCTGCAGACACACATCAAGCCCCACGTCTGCCAGTCCTGCGGCAAAAGCTTCCGCAAACGCATCGAGCTGGAGGAGCACACACGCTGCCACACGGGCGAGAAGCCGTTCATCTGCACAGTCTGCGGGAAGAGCTGCAGCCGCAAACGCAACCTGGTGTTGCACATGAGGACGCACACGGGCGAGAAGCCTTACCGCTGCAGCGATTGTGGAAGATGCTTCAACGTCACCTCAGCCTTGATCCGCCACTCGAGGACGCACACCGGAGAGAAGCCCTACAGCTGCCGCTTCTGCTTCAAGACCTTCGCCAGCAGCTCGGAGATGAAGACCCATCTGAGGACGCACACCGGAGAGAAGCCCTTCAAATGCAACGTCTGCGGCAAGAGCTTCCTGCTCAGCACGCCGCTCAAAAACCACATGAAGCACCACACGGAGGAGCGGCCGTACTACTGCAGCAAGTGTAGGAGGAGCTTCTGTGACGTCTACGTGCTCCGACGACACATGGAGAGTCACAACAAGAACAAATCCTGAAATAAGTTTATGTTCCTTCGAGGACTCTGAAGGAACGAGCTGAAACCTGGAGTTTGTTTCTTTATTCTTTAAATCATGTTTCTCTGTGACTCTAAAATCCCCACGGCGGAATCTGATTGGCTGAGGCCTTTGAACATCCACCTTTACTGCAACATGTGCTTGTGTTTAAAACCGCAAACTTCAAGTTCATTTTAAACAATTATTTAAATTTGATGTTCTTGAATGAAGCATTGAGATGAATTTATGATCAAAACCATTTAATTCAATTTATGAATTGTTGCTTAGCAACACAAATAAAAGCTCTGTTACTGTTTTGAATATTTGAATATGTTGTGAATATTCATGTTCACATTAAAGAAGTCGACCTGGTGTTTCTATCACAGCTGTAATGGTGGATTTCTTCTCATTTTGTACTTATGTAGTTCTTGTTTTTACTGTAACTTGAAGTTTTAATAACTTAATTTTTTTTAACCCACTGACATTTGTAAAGATAAACCACACGTCTCCCACAGAAATTAAGTTAAAATATCTTTGATAGGAGAAATAACGGAACATGACAGTAGACTTCAGCAGCTCTGCGGCTCGTTGATGCCGACAGGTTGAGAAGTGAGAGTGAAGATAAATCCACTTTTTATCCCAAAAGTAAAAAAAACAAAAAACTATGTGCTGTCCTCGACTCTGGGTGTTTATTCCTCCAGAAACTTGGGCTCTGCCCTCAGCTGTCTCCTCCAGAGCTCACCAGCTCCAGCTGCTGTCTGCCAGTTAGCATTAACAGAGTTGTTTGTTGATCCAAAACACCGGCGTCTGTCCCTCCCCTCCCGTCTGTTAGCCAAATTAACCACACAGGAAGATGTATTATGTGTCTGATATTTGCATTAAACATTCTCCAAAAGGCGCCAACAGCACAAACACAGCTGAGATGTGAAGATCAGTGACTGAATTAGCTGTGGTGAAGCCCAGCAGACAGCTCGCAGCTAACTGCCACTCAAAGAGGCCACGCCCCCAAATATTTTAAGGCTTAATATAATTTATAGCTTTAAGTTATATAAAGAGTTGTGGTGAAGGGATACATGTGCTACGGACCAGGCTGTAAACATGTTTTGTTCTGCTGTTAAGTTTACATTTTCACATGAGATCACAGCTTTAGTCTGTCCTGAGGTTTGATCCTCTCCTTCTTCTTTGAATCTCAGCCTGCAGTTTTACTAAACCGACTCTCTTCATCTGCAGATGTTCAGCAGTTTGAGGGCTTCAATCCCCAGCAGCAGCCTGACCAGGAGCAGCTGGAGCCTCCTACCATCAAACAGGAGCAGGAGGAGGTGTGGACTGGTCCTGAGGTTCAGGCTGAGGATCCTCAGATGAAGGTGGAGCAGGACACCAAAGACTTCATCTATGTCCCTGAGCATAACAGCGATCAGCTTCAGGTGGAAGATGTGAAGGTGGACGAGGACATCCTGCCGAGCACTTCCTCTGAGCCGACTGATGCTCCTCAGTTAGACCCCCCAGCAGACCTCCCCCGTCCTGCTGCCGCCCAGACCGAAGACACTGGCGGCAGCACTTCCTGTAAAGTTTGTGGGAAGACGTTCAGCTACCGTGGCTTCCTGATAAACCACGTAGAGACTCACGCCGACAACGACAACCTCCTGTGCGGCGTGTGCGGCAAACCAATTCCTGATGGAAAGCACCTGCTGGAACACCTGCAGACACACATCAAGCCCCACGTCTGCCAGTCCTGCGGCAAAAGCTTCCGCAAACGCATCGAGCTGGAGGAGCACACACGCTGCCACACGGGCGAGAGGCCGTTCATCTGTAAAGTCTGCGGGAAGAGCTTCACCCGCAGCGGCAACCTGGTGATGCACATGAGGACGCACACGGGCGAGAAACCATTCTGCTGCAGCGTTTGTGGGAACTGCTTCAACTTCAGGTCAGCCTTGATCCGCCACTCGAGGACGCACACCGGAGAGAAGCCCTTCAGCTGCGGCTTCTGCTTCAAGACCTTCGCCAGCAGCTCGGAGATGAAGACCCATCTGAGGACGCACACCGGAGAGAAGCCCTTCAAATGCAACGTCTGCGGCAAGAGCTTCCTGCTCAGCACGCCGCTCAAAAACCACATGAAGCACCACACGGAGGAGCGGCCGTACTACTGCAGCAAGTGTAGGAGGAGCTTCTGTGACGTCTACGTGCTCCGACGACACATGAAGACTCATGACACGAACGATTCCTGAAAAAGTCAGTTTATGTTTCTCCGAGGACTCTGGAGGACTCTGGAGGAACAACCTGAAACCTGGAGTTTGTTTCTTTATTCTTTAATGTCATGGTCGTCTGTGTTTACAGATCCTAATACAGGTACAGGTGTGGAGCTAAAACCACGGCTGAATCTTACTGTGTGGCCTTCGAGCATTCATCTTAACTGCCTGTGAGTTTATTTCACACAAAAGTTTAAATTAATGAAATAATATTCTTAAATAGAGCAATAGGATGAATCTGCTGTTTGAATATGTTGTGAATAATTATGTTCACATTAAAGAAGTTGACCTGGAGTTTCTATCACAGCTGTCATGGTGGATTTCTTCTTCTTGTGTCCTGGTGTAGCTCTCTCCTCTTGTAGGAACTCCGTAATCTGAAGTTTTAATGACCTTCAGTCTTCTGCCTGTTGACATAATTAAAGACAGACAACCATTTTCCTCCCACTGTACTAAAATGAAGCCAAAATATGAGGGTTTGTTAGCAGCTCACAGAACTGACCAGCTGGCCTCTGACATGACTGCAGTTCTCGGTACGACCAGACTTTTTCTGTGCCAAGGCGGCGGCCATGTTGGTGTCGGTGACATATGAGACAATGTAGTTCACAGAGCGGTTTAATACAAAACTAGATGATATTTTATCTTAACGATAAACTGCAACTTTCTTGACTTGCAATATTATCTTTTAAACTACCAAAACCTCACGTGTGATTCATGTCAAACAAGATCAAAAATGATTTGTTGCCAGGATAAAAGTTTAGCAGTCATATTTCTGCACGTCATTAACTGACTGACTTCAAGAGGTGGACAGGATGTTGGATATCTTTGACGAGGGACCGCAGTGTTTCAACATTTGTATATGTCACAGGGAGGGAAGTCGGGCATCTGAAGTCATGTTTAGGGACCAAAACAGGCAGCCATTTTAAGTCAAACCAGGTGGTTTTCCTGCTAAACCCTTTATGACGAGAAAAATAGAATTTTTGTCTGACGTAAACTTGAGAAGAAGCTAGTTTCTCTGGTCAGACACATTTAGGAAGGAGCAGCCTGAGATGTCCACCTACAGCCATCAGTACTGAGTGTTGCCTGCCACAGAGCCGCGGTCACCGGGGACACAAGGTCAGCTGGTGACCTGTTTCTATTTCAGATTCAATTATTGAATAAACTCAGGTGTGCTGTTGTTAGTGACTGGTGAAGCCCCGCCCCTTCCTGTTCCTCTCACGGACCTTGTTGATCAGAGCTTTGTCTGGTCGTGATGAAGAGAGATGGATAATTATTGATCCTGTTTGATTCACACACATGATGTTTGTCAGTTCGTCATCAGACTGTGACGTCGACAGTGTCGTCAGTGACGTCGTCTCCTGACTGAAACATTGTAGAGCTGCTCCTGTAGATCAGCAGCTCACAGAACTGAACCAGAACCAGAACTGCAGTTGTCACTATGAGCAGATTTATTGTGATGTTCATCTTGTTTACGAGCTTCTCTGACCCAGTTGGCTCCATGTTGGTGTTGCTTGTGACTCTGATGGAAACAGAACCGGTCCAGTTGTCTTTTATCTCCTGTAGAGATCTGAGTGCGTCTCCTCCGCATCACGTCACAAACACGTTTCAACAGTAAAACGTAGGGAGCTTTTATTGTGAAGAGGTGTGAGCGGAACTTCCGCAGTGACCCGGTGACGCTGATCTGAGCAGCGGAAACGAACCGAGCGGACTGCGAGTCGATCTCCCGGCTGTTGGAGCTCCAGGATGTCCAGCCTGCGGTTGTTGAAGACTCTGGTGACCGAGAGGTTGACGGCGGCGGCGGAGGAGATCCTCGTGCTGGTGGAGAGAGTGATGGTGGAGCACGAGGAGCAGCTGATCCGGCGGTACAGACCGGCGGAGGAGGAGACGGGTCCGGACCGACCCGGACAGCACAGACTAACTTTCACACGTGGTAATTAACCAGCTTTTTAAACATTAATGAAGTCGAACTTCAGCTGAATCCAAACCGAAGGATCGATCAACTGATCAACTGATTAACTGATCAGCTGATCAGCTGGTCTGTGTTCCAGTAAACACACGTCACTCTCCATCAGTCTGCAGTTAAAGTGAATATGAACATTAATAACAGATCTACAGTCTGCATCCTGTCTGAGCCCGTCCTTCATGTCTGTTTGTGCTTCCTGCTTCCTTCCCTCGTCTCCTCTCCCCTCGTCTCCTCTCCCCTCGTCTCCTCTCCTCTCCTCTCCTCTCCCCTCGTCTCCTCTCCTCTCCTCTCCTCTCCCCTCGTCTCCTCTCCTCTCCTCTCCCCATGTCTCCTCTCCTCTCCTCTCCTCTCCCCTCGTCTCCTCTCCTCTCCTCTCCCCTCCCCTCGTCTCCTCTCCTCTCCTCTCCCCTCCCCATGTCTCGTCTCCTCTCCCCTCCTCTCCTCTCCTCTCCCCATGTCTCCTCTCCTCTCCTCTCCTCTCCCCTCGTCTCCTCTCCTCTCCTCTCCTCTCCTCTCCCCTCCCCATGTCTCCTCTCCCCTCCTCTCCTCTCCTCTCCCCATGTCTCCTCTCCTCTCCTCTCCTCTCCCCTCGTCTCCTCTCCTCTCCTCTCCCCTCCCCATGTCTCCTCTCCCCTCCTCTCCTCTCCTCTCCCCTCGCCTCCTCTCCAGCGGTCCCTCCCACATGAAATGTGAGCCGAGGAAGGAGGAGACAAGGAGGCTGGAAATAGAGAAAACAGCCCTATATGTACTGAGCCACCCTCAAGTACCCATGATGCACTGCGCACACAGCAGTGAACACATCAGTGTAAAAATCATGAAGCTTTTAAACAGATGTTGTTTCCGGGCTCTTCTGGGTCAGAACTCCAGAACCTTTAAAGACCAGATACACCTCTGATTTATTAAAACCTACGTAATCAATCAACTTCCTGATTAACGTTAGCAGAGCGCGAACATGTTTTAATTAGTGCCGTGCAACAGCTTGGACCTGTGTAAGATGGTGGACTGAGCCGCCCTGGCGTCGTCCAGAGGAGCCAGAGGGAGCCAGGGTGGGGCAGGGTGAGGCAGGGTGAGGCAGGGTGAGGCAGGGTGGGGCAGGGTGGGGCAGGGTGGGGCAGGGTGAGGCAGGGTGAGGCAGGGTGGGGCAGGGTGGGGCAGGGTGAGGCAGGGTGGGGCAGGGTGAGGCAGGGTGAGGCAGGGTGGGGCAGGGTGAGGCAGGGTGAGGCAGGGTGAGGCAGGGTGGGGCAGGGGGAGGCAGGGTGAGGCAGGGTGAGGCAGGGTGGGGCAGGGTGAGGCAGGGTGGGGCAGGGTGGGGCAGGGTGAGGCAGGGTGAGGCAGGGTGGGGCAGGGTGAGGCAGGGTGAGGCAGGGGGAGGCAGGGTGAGGCAGGGTGAGGCAGGGTGGGGCAGGGTGGGGCAGGGTGAGGCAGGGGGAGGCAGGGTGAGGCAGGGTGAGGCAGGGTGGGGCAGGGTGAGGCAGGGTGAGGCAGGGTGGGCGGTACCTGTGGACTTATGATAAAGGTCCACCAGCACATTCACCAAAAAGTGTTCTGGCGTCTGCGTTTACTTCCTGGTTATGCGGCTCATTAAATATGCACAGTAGCGTTTCCCCCGCTGGCCCCGCCCACGTGTTCCTGCTCGGCCGTAGACTTCACATTGCGATGATGTCACTGAATCACTTGTTTACAAATATAAAACCTCAATGGATCAAAAGTTCAGAATAGAAAGAGTCATAACTGACCTCGTCAGAGCGGAGCCAGGCTGAGCAGAACCCTCCGGGACCTGGCAGAACCCGACTCCACCCGACTAAAGAGGTGGAGCTGAAGCAGCCTGGTTAGTTAAACAAGCCCACCTAGCTGGAAGCTACCAAGCTAGCTAATGCTAACAGGCTATCTGTGTTCACACATACAGGGAAGCTAACAGACAGAACTCACTGTTCATTAGCTGCAAGACAGCGAGCAGCTACCGGCACCAAGTGTGTTCAGTCTGGACTCTGACTGGACTCTGACTGGACTCAGCACTCAGCACCCTCTCTCTCCTCTGAACGTTCATGAAGTAAAGGTAGTTTCCGTCCATCCAGCGGTCAGATGAACGTGTACAGGCCAGGTGTGTGTTTATTTACCTGTGAGGCCTTCAACAGGCTTTTCCAAGTGTTTTTGAGGCGGGTGCTCGTAGAGGTCACAGCTTTAGTCCGTCCTGAGGTTTGATCCTCTCCTTCTTCTGTGGATCTCAGTCTGCAGTTTTACTAAACCGACTCTCTTCATCTGCAGATGTTCAGCAGTTTGAGGGCTTCGACCTCCAGCAGCAGCCTGACCAGGAGCAGCTGGGGCCTCCCACCATCAAACAGGAGCCGGAGGAGGAGCAGGAGGAGGTGTGGACTGGTCCTGAGGTTCAGGCTGAGGCTCCTCAGATAAAGGTGGAGCAGGACACCAAAGACTTCATCTACATCATGGAGTGTAAGAGCGAGCAGCCTCAGGTGGAGTCTGTGCCCTGTGAGGAGGTTCTGAAGGTGGAGGTGAAAGACGAGGACATCCTGCCGAGCACCTCCTTCCTCCCGCCGCCTGCTGCCGCTCAGAGCGAACAGGCTGAGGGCAGCAGCTCTCTCTGGTGCTGTAAAGTTTGCGGGAAGATGTTCAGCTACCGCGGCTCTCTGATAAACCACGCCGAGGTCCACGCCGACGATGAGCACTGCTTCTGCGGCGTGTGCGGACAACTGCTGCCCGACAGAAGGAGCCTGCTGGACCACCTGCAGACGCACGTCATGGCCTACGTTTGCTATTACTGCGGCAAAACCTTCCCGCGGCATCTCGACCTGGCGGTGCACACGCGCTGCCACACGGGCGAGAAGCCGTTCGGCTGCACAGTCTGCGGGAAGTGCTTCAGCCGCAAGGACAACTTGGAGACCCACATGAGGATGCACACGGACGAGAAGCCGTACCGCTGCAGCGTCTGCGGGAAGTGTTTCAACTTCACCTCGTCCTTGATCCGTCACGCGAGGACGCACACCGGAGAGAAGCCCTACAGCTGCCGCTTCTGCGACAAGAGCTTCCTGCAGAGCACGCCGCTGAAAAACCACATGAAGCACCACACGGAGGAGCGGCCGTACTACTGCAGCGAGTGCAGCAAGAACTTCAGCGACGTCTACTCGCTCCGACGACACATGAAGACTCACGACACCAAGCCGATCAATCTTTGTTACCCTGAGGGTTCTGAAGGAACCATGTGAAGAGCGGAGCATGTTCTCACAGACCTGAACCTCCTCACCTCAGGTTATGTGACGCCACACAGGAAGTCCTAATATGGGCATAGAGGTGGAGCTAAAACCACCTCAGCTGAATCTGACTGTTTTCAGAATTATGGGCATTTGTTTTTGGTCCACAGGGACATTTTTCAGACTGTTTGGTTTTCAGAATAATGGCGCGGCACCGTGGTGCTGAAATACAGATGTGTCAAAAAGTTATTATCATTATTTACACTTTTTTGAAGCTGAAACATTTACTGTAAGAGACGCTGATGACAGCGGAGCAGCTGTTTGGAGCCATTTGATGTTTTAATGACTGAATTTTACTTTTTGGGTAATGTTGTCCTGTAAACACAGCGGGGTGCTTAGGATGGTCGTTACTCAGCTATAAAGACCAGCTGACCCCCACAGCGATACGGAAACAGCTGCAGACTGTTGATTCACAGTACGACTCATTTTGTTTTTCTTGTCAACACCAAAAATATTAAATGTTTGATTTGTTGTAACTGATGAAAAATATGTAGGTGACTGACTGACAGGTGTTCTTGCACACGAATACACACTTTTTGTTTTTTGTTGATCTGATTTGATATTGATCTTTTTTTTGTTTGTTTTTCCATTTTAAAACGCGTCTCCAGCTGTTCTGCTGTGAAGCTCCAGAGATGTTTTGTGGAGATAATGACTGAATTTCCATATTTGGGTGAACTTTTAATGTGTCCAGTACGTTTGGTTTATGACCTGCAGAACCTCAGTTTGTGTCGACTGCCTATAAACAAATAAATGCGATGTATCTCCAAACTGGCTGCACATCATTGAGTATTATACCTGCAGAACAAACACCAGCTGTTTCCTGCTGGTTCATTAAAATCAGCCGCAGAGCTGCAGAAACAGCTGCTCACCTTCAGTCCTGTTCTTTATGTTGACGCTGCCGTGTTGTGTCATCTGTGGACCAACGTGATCGACGACTCATGGACAAACTGGTTCCTGTAGTAATTTTTTATTATTCAAATGTTAAGTTTGGATTTACAGGCACGTGTGAACAAACAGGGTCACTCAGGTCCTCACAGGGCTGCAGACATGACGTCACCACCACACAGTAAAAACAAGGTGCAGGAGTCCTGCAGGCTGTGCAGCACACACATCACCATCTAAGACAACAGGGTTACAATACAAATAACTGGTACATTATAACTTAAAATACTGTTTATACATCATGTCTGTCTGTGCTGCACAGACTGCAGAGCGGCCGTCTGGATGGAGGGAGAAATAAAACACCGGGTGACAAAAACAAGTCAGTGAGTCCAGTTCACCTGGAGATGGTTCTCTGTCGTCGGGCAGACAAACAGATTTAGATTTTATCTGTAGTGTTTAAAATAAAGTAACTCTGGTAGTGTTTGACTGTTACTTAGAGATTTTTCTGTTCAGGACCTGATTTAAAAAAAAAACAACAGCCCTGCTTCGGTACCGACACGAGGTGACGGTGTGAGGAACGAAGACGAAGAGGAAAATCTTTGTGAAATAAAACATGGACGCCCTCGCAGGGGCTGTGATTACAACCGAACTTTATATTAAGGCACAAAACACTAATTAAAACAGTTAACTACTGTAGCAACATGTGACTGAGCTCATCGTCTCCGGATAAATTCAGTAAAATGACCGGTGAGGCCGGAGACGGCCCTTTAAAACATCAGGACCTGATTGGTAAAAAGGGTCGAAGCTCAAAAAAACTAAACACAAATATTCAGTTAATCAACGTGTGAAAACCCACAGAATCAATAAAACACATGAAATATTGGCATCGCTATGAGGCAGCAACACTGAGCCTTGTATACAAGCAAGCATATTATAATAATAACATACCACAGACGTTATCATAGATATTTATATATATTTAACCTGGAGGTTTCAGTTGATTGATTGTGATAGAACTTAATGTGGCTGTTTGCATGTTGGAGTTTTAATCTGAAAATCAGCCAGTCCTGAATCATTTAAGCATATATTTACACAAATAACAATTCCTCACTCTATGTCATAATAAAAAACATTCACACAAAAATATAACATTTGAAATAATTATTAGCACCAGTGTATCAGATAAAATTCTCGCTACGCAAAATGTACAAAGTTGCATAGTGTTGATTGAGCCTGGAAGAAAATGTTAATGTGATAAAAACACCAGCGACAAGCAGCGACTTCTGGAGACGACGACACGTCTGCAGTGTGAAAACATCAGGACATGAGACGCGTTGGACCGAGCTGAGACGGGTCAGAGCGGATCTACAGACGCACCCACAGAGCCGGCTACGGAAGCCCGCGAGGAAAACCACACGAAACTCTGATCTAAATTGTTTTCTCTCCTGAGTTTGTGACGTAACACGTGAAAAAATGTATTTGGTTTTTTTCCACAATTAATTTTTCAATTTAATAATTTTTAACTTGTTTTTTTCATCTGTGAAAATTGATCTATGAAAAAGAGAAATGAGCGCTGCTAAAAGAAAAACTGAATAACAAAAAGCACCTGCTGAAACGTTTCACGGACAAAACAAATCAACCACAAACACTTTGTTTCCACTGGTGTGACGAGAGGAATCAAATCAACTCTAATTTACTGGTTTGGGAAAAAAACAGTTTCATATTTAATGATCAGTCCTGGCAGGTCAAGCATCTGCTCCAGAGATGAACTTTTAAAGAAAACGATCCTGGCTAAACTTTTTTGCTGGCCTTCGGTCACAAACACGAGACAGAAAATGATTAAACCTTTTCTCTCTTTTGCCTCTCAGGGCTTCCGTAGATCCTGAAGTCCTCACACATATTTCCATGTTGTGTGGATGAAGCGTGCAGGTGAGACCAGATTACATCACGTCTCACTGGAAAGACTTCAGCGAGCAGCCGAGGGGGCGTGGCTCTGCTGCAGGTGTGAATACTGCTGAAGAAGATAAAACACTTTTCCTCTGTTTGTTGTGTCGGGCTCGTAGCTTTGGGACAAAACGAGAGGATTCCTTCACTGTGTGGTTTCTGAAGACATGATTGGTTTAGAGATAAAGAAGAAGAGAACACGGAGGATGGCGGCGTTCTCGCAGCGTGCAGCCGAACATTCAGCTGGCTGAAAACTGGAAAGTAGCTGGTGTGTCCCCAGGCATGATGGGTAATGGCTGGTCAGACACAGGAAACTGAAACTCGAGCGGACGTTCCTGTAAGTGGGAGGAACTTCCTGTGTGGTTTCTGCGTCGGTGACACTTCCTCTTGCGAGCAGACGGGTGCAGTCACGTCGGGTTTGTGGTTCTGGTTTCTCTCCGAGGTTCGTCCGCCTCTCTGCACGGCTTCTCTACGCCGCTTAGTTCATTCTGCCGAAACCACGATACTGCGTCTCGAAGAAAACAAAATAAAAGCTGCTTCTCTTGTTAAAAACCGTGAATGTGGCTGAAATATCGGCTTCTCTCTTGAAAAAGAAAAACAAAGACAAGAATCTGAAAACGAAAAAGTTTAAAAAACTGTTTTGGTAAAAGTCGGCGTGTTTGCCAGAGTGTTAGACGTGAAGGGGAGTGTCGCAGGAGGAGGGGGAGGAGGAGGTGGGCGGGGTTAAGGCCTCTCCAGAGACGGCGTGTTGAAGCAGCCCTCAGGTAACGTGTTCTTGATGTCGTTCAGGTTGGCGATGTCTGCGCGGATCTCGCGGATCTGCCGGTCGTAGTCACCGATCATGTCCTCCTGGGTCCGCGCCACGTCGTTCAGCTCCGCCAGCTTCCTGTCCAGCTCGCTGTTGGCCATCTTGCCCTTGGCGCTCTTCAAGGACTCGTCGATCTGGTTCAGTTTGCTCAGGTCCACCTTGTCGATATTTCCTGGAGAGGAAACAGAGGAAGAAATGAAGCCATTTGTTGGGACAGCTGAGAGTTCTGATGTCATGATCAATCAGAACCAATCAGACGGAGCCTAGAAGGTTTGTTAGATGAACTCCCTGAACACTTTGCTGAACCGGCCGAATTTTGAACATTGGATCAGGAGTTCCTGTCGGGACGAATGTCCTGTGTTCTTACCCAGCTGATCCAGCAGGGCGGTGATGGTGCTCAGAACCGTCTTCACGGCGCTCTTGGCCTTGCGGGCGTTGTCCTCTGCCTCCTTCGCGTTGTCTGACGCCTGAGGGACAGGAAACAGTGTTGATCCAACACAGAAACTGATGTTACACATTACTCTGACGGCCCGTGTCTATGAGCATCGTACCATCCCCGCCATCATCATGTCCTGGTCGGCCTCGGCCTTCTTCCGGGCCAGCTCCTGCTCTGCGGTGCTCAGCTGGTCCATCATGTCGTTGACCTCATCGTCCAGCTTGTTGGTGTCCTGGAAGGCCTTCTCTGCGTCCTCCTTGGTCTTGGCTGAGCCCTGAGAGGACACAGGTTTGTTAAAAGTGAGGAGGTTAAAAACAGGAACCTGACCACCATGTTTCCAGTTCACCGCTGACAGCAGCTCATCAGGTTGCTGTCCGGTCCAGTCGTACCTTCTGCACGGTGCTGGCGATCTTCTCGGCCTCCTCCGCCTTGTCCTTGGCCTCTTTGGCGTCGGCAGCAGCATTTCCCAGCGACGCCTCCGCCTGTCTAGTCTTCTCGTTGGCGGCCATGATTGTAGCGTTGATGGCGGGGATCTTCTTCATGGCTTCTTCGGCAGCCGTCTTGTTGTCATTGACCCTCTTGTCAAAGTCTGCAGGAGGTTATGAAAGAAAAGGTTTATATCAGGAACTGAGTCCTGAGAAACAACAATCCCTCAAAAGATCCTTTAACAGCTCCGAATCTCTCCCTGACTGCCAACACATCATCATATGAAGCATGTTGGAGCAGCTGCAGGTAGACCGTGTGTCAGCAGGTACCTCTCAGGTCGTCCAGGATGGTCTCGGCCTCTTTGAAGGTGGACTGACCCTTCTTTGCCGCCTCCTCAGCCAGAGCTTTGGCAGCGTCGGCTCGAGCTAACAGCTGATCTGCCGTCTGTCAGACAGGAAGAGGAAACCAGACGTCAACAACAAAACAAACGTCAGTAAAATGTTTCTTCTTTCATAAATTGAGTGTAAATGGTGAAATCAGTGTAAACAGTGTTCAAACAGCTGCTAAATGTTGGCAGGTGAGACTATTTGTGCCTCATAAATATATCCTATATATTTTTATCATTATATTAGAGACTGTTGTAAGTCAACATTATAAAACACTCTCACATGTTCAGGTTGATATCAGCCTCTGTCTGTGTGTTAGCAGCGGTTAGCTTAGCATAAAGACAGGGCGTGCTGGAGGCAGCCAGGTGAACACAGTCGACGTACCTGCTGCTCACTCTTGCCTTTCTCCAGCAGCTTGCGGACTTCCTGCTCTTTGCCCTTCAGGTCGTCTCTCAGGTCGTTGTACTCCTTCTCCGTCTTATCGATCAGCTTGTCGAGGTCCGACGCCTCCTTCTTGATCTTACTGGCTTCGTCCTGAAAACACACGGACCGGTCAGTCATCCAGGACCAGAACATACGTCACACAAACCATCTCCTGTCAGTCGAGTCACCTCCAGAGCTTTGGTGTCTAACGCAGGGACGCTGGTCAGGTTGGCGAAGATCTTCAGAGCTTTGTCTCCGGCTTCGTCCGCCTCGGCCCGGACCTTGTTGGCCTGTTTCTCCAGGTTCTTGGCCAGCTCCTTGGCCTCGTTGTACCTGAACACAGCGATCGGAGCAGATGTTTAAGCAGGTGATGTAACTGTGTGTACCTCTGAGGGAAGCCTCCCCGTCACTGTGACCTACTTCTTGTTGAGCTCGTCGATCTCCTGGCTCGTCTTGCCCTCTCCGTCCAGAGTCTTCAGCAGCAGGTTGTACGCTTTGGTCGACGTGTCGTTGGCGTCTTTGGCAATCTTCTCAATCTGGTCGGCGTCCATCTTGTGCCTGAAGAAATAAACACGGATACATGAAAGTGATTCATCTTCAGCCGGCAGCTGATTAATTATAACTGATCCAAGAACAAATCAACGAGATGAACCAGACGCTTCATATATGGAGGAATTAAACTGCCAAAATAAAAGAAGAAATAAATAAATTCATATCATATTATTATTATTATAATGCACCAAAACCACGTGTTCGTGTCTCAGTCTTACTTCTCAGCCAGCGTTCGGGCCTCCTCGGCGAGCAGCGTCATGTTGTTTGGGTCTCCGGTGCCGCTGGGCGGTTTGATGTCCTGCAGACGACATCAGCTCTGTTAAATCAGCTCTCGCGCTCTAACAGTTACCGTGACGACAGTGACATCACTCACCACTTTGCCGATGGCGTCCTTGGCCTTGTCCAGCTCCTGCCGGGCGCGGTCGATCAGGCTCTCGGCGTCTCGCACTCGGTTGCGGGCGCGGTCGGCCTGAGTGCCGGTGTCGTCCACCGTGTTGCGGATGTTCTGCAGTCGGTTCCACTGAGTGGTCAGAGTGCTGTTGATGTTGTTGAGACGATCCAGCAGCCCGAGGTCCACGTCTGCAGGGTCAAAGGTCACGATGGAGGAATCATTTCTACAGCGTGTTTCAGATCAGCGGCTCCTTTTTCTACCTCTGAATACCTGATTTATACTTCATGTGTGCTTCATCTTATATTTAATGTACAACAATACAAACAGATAAAGTGTCAAATTAACACAGTCAAATATATTCACTCAAAATGTGGGAATTCAATCTAACTGTTAAAATAAAACTAAACTCATTAATTAACGCAGTGACTGACTGACAGCTCTTCATCCTCTTCACGACCCTCCGTGACGCTGTGGCGACCCCTTGTGTTGGTGGTGAACCGGTGTTTTGGACCCTGACCGTCTTACCTTTGCTGGTCCGAGCCTCGTCCAGCAGCTCCAGGATGGCTCGCTCCGCCTCCTTCAGCCGGTCCTCGAAGGCCTTGTCGCTGACGGTGTCCTGACCCGAGCCGAGGTTATCGATCAGAGTCTGCAGGTCGTGAAGCTTCTGCCTCTGCTGGTTCACCTGGAGGGACAAACACGACTCTGAGCACCTGTCCTGTCCTCTACAGGTAAACTTCCTTCTGACATCAGTGTGTATGACAGAGCAGCTGTGGACCTCACCTTGTCTCTGACCAGACTGTAGCAGGACGGACACTGCTGGCAGCCCGGCGCCGAGCGGTTGTAGAAGTAGTTCTCCTCACACATGTCACACCGAGCCCCGACGAAGCCGGGCCGACACTCGCAGCGCCCGTCCTCTTTACACTGACCCGACTGAGAGCCTTCAGGGTCGCAGTCACAGGCTGCAGGTCACACAGAGGAGGAGGAGTTATAAACACGCTCTGACATCACTCTGACATCACTGTGACATCACACGTCGCTGCAGTGATTCATGTTCTTACGTTTGCATCCAGACGAGCTGAAGCCGAAGAAGTTGACCTCGCAGCGCTCACAGTGGAGGCCGGTGACGCCGGGCTGACACTCACACTGTCCTGAAGTGATGTCACACTGACCGTTGGTGGAGCCAATCGGATTACAGTTACATCTGTGGAGGGGAGGAGACTGAAGTTTAGACTGACACAAGGAATCACATGATGATGATGATGATGATGATGATGATGATGATGATGGTGAGCTGACCGTTCGCAGCCGTTGCCGCTCTGCAGGTTGAAGAAGCCCGGCTCACAGGAGCTGCAGTCGCGCTCGGCCACGTTGGGGAGACACTGACACTGACCGGTGACCTGAGAGCAGCTCGTCTGACGACCCACGGTCCCGGACGGAGAGCAGGAGCATGCTGAGGAGGAGGAGGAGGAGGAGAGACAGGAGGAGGAAGAGGAGGAGGAGGAGGAGAGACAGGAGGAAGAGGAGGAGGAGGAAGAGAGACAGGAGGAGGAGGAGGAGGAGGAGGAAGAGAGACAGGAGGAGGAGGAGGAGGAGGAGGAGGAGAGACAGGAAGAGGAGGAGGAGGAAGAGAGACAGGAGGAGGAAGAGGAGGAGGAGGAGGAGGAGAGACAGGAGGAAGAGGAGGAGGAGGAAGAGAGACAGGAGGAGGAGGAGGAGGAGGAGGAAGAGAGACAGGAGGAGGAGGAGGAGGAGGAGGAGGAGAGACAGGAAGAGGAGGAGGAGGAAGAGAGACAGGAGGAGGAAGAGGAGGAGGAGGAGGAGAGACAGGAGGAAGAGGAGGAGGAGGAAGAGAGACAGGAGGAGGAGGAGGAGGAGGAGGAGGAGGAGAGACAGGAGGAGGAAGAGGAGGAGGAGGAGGAGAGACAGGAGGAAGAGGAGGAGGAGGAGGAGGAGGAGAGACAGAAAGAGGAGGAGGAGGAGGAAGAGAGACAGGAAGAGGAGGAGGAGGAGGAGAGACAGGAAGAGGAGGAGGAGGAGGAAGAGAGACAGGAAGAGGAGGAGGAGGAGGAGAGACAGGAAGAGGAGGAAGAGGAAGAGGAGTTACAAGGGCTGTGACAGTTTACGTGTTTTCTACAAAGTTTCTACCAACGAGCCCGGTTTGTTTTCTCTGGACTTCCTCTTACGTTTGCACTTGTCGGCTGGGTTGGCGCCGAGGGCGTTGCCGTAGAAACCGTCCTTGCAGCGGTCGCAGAAGAAGCCGTCCGTGTTGTAGATGCACTTCAGACACTCTCCGGTCTCGCGGTTGCAGTTGCCGACGGCGTTGGGGTCGATGTTGTCGCTGCACTTGCAGGCGCGGCAAGCTCGGACCGGCCCGCTCTGACCCAGAGGGTCGCCGAAGAAACCGTCGTCACAGAGCTCGCAGCGCTTACCTGTGGACGGGTGATGTCAGAGAGCGTTAGGATCATGTACAGGTGAGCTGACAGGTATCACCTGTGCAGGTGAGCTGTGTGTACCTGTGGTTCCTGCGGGACAGTTGGTGCACACCACCTCTCTGGTCTTCAGGACGACGGCGCAGGTGGCTCCGGCCGGACAGGGACAGGGCTCGCAGTCACCTGACGTCCCCCGCGTGGCGTCGCCATAGAAACCGTCTTTACAGCGTTCACAGCTCAAACCAGCCGTGTTGTCCTGACAGTCGCACGCACCTGGACGGACAGAAGGACAGGAGGACAGACGAGGACCCATGAGTTAGTCAGAAACCTGTCTGTAACCAGGAGTGTCACCTGTCTGTAACCAGGAGTGTCACCTGTCTGTAACCAGGTGTGTTACCTGTCTGTAACCAGGAGTGTCACCTGTCTGTAACCAGGTGTGTCACCTGTCTGTAACCAGGAGTGTTACCTGTCTGTAACCAGGTGTGTTACCTGTCTGTAACCAGGTGTGTCACCTGTCTGTAACCAGGAGTGTCACCTGTCTGTAACCAGGTGTGTTACCTGTCTGTAACCAGGAGTGTCACCTGTCTGTAACCAGGAGTGTCACCTGTCTGTAACCAGGTATGTCACCTGTCTGTAACCAGGTGTGTCACCTGTCTGAAACCAGGTGTGTCACCTGTCTGTAACCAGGAGTGTCACCTGTCTGTAACCAGGTGTGTTACCTGTCTGTGGGTTGCAGGCATCGCTGTGTCCGTTACAGTTGCACAGCTCACAGGGGCTGAAGGCTCCGAGCTCTGGACGGGCGCGACGATATCCCAGAGTGCACTGCTCACAGTGTTGCCCCTGGTAACCCTGAGGACAGGTGCACTGCTCCACCCAGCGGGCTGGAACACCTGGACCCCGCCTTGCCGTCACCAAGGAGACATCGTCAAGGTAACCAGCACCTGAAGAGACGGAGTCATTATTAAATGATGTCCAACACTTTTGACTGCACAGGAACGAGTGTGTGTGTGTGTGTGTGTGTGTGTGTGTGTGTGTGTGCGTGCGTGCGTTTGTGTGTGTGTGTGTGTGTGTGTGTGTGTGTGTGTGTGTGTGTGTGTGTGTGTGCGGGTGTGTGTGTGTGTGCGGGTGTGTGCATGTGCGTACTCCTCTCGCTGTAGGTGCCTCTGATCTTCACGGCCGTCAGGTTGTGGAGAAGTTTCTGGAAGTCGGCGTGACTGATGGTCGGCCTCCAGGGGTAGTCAGTGCTGTCATGGAGCCTGAAGGAGAGGCAACGACATCATCACCATCACCACCATCATCACCATCACCACCATCATCACCATCACCACCATCATCACCATCACCACCATCATCACCATCATCACCATCACCACCATCATCACCATCACCATCACCACCATCATCACCATCACCACCATCATCACCATCACCACCATCACCACCATCATCACCACCATCATCAGAGGGCATCAACATCAGTCTTATTTAATCCAGATTATAAACAATAATCTGTCAAACTGACCAAATCATCCGTCGGATTTTAAATCTACAAAAATCTGAATCTCTTCATTATCAGCAGAGTTTGTTGTGACAGACTACGACTTTAATCTGGATGATTCAAAATAATCTAAAACTAGATTCTGACCAGACATGAGCTCAATCCAGATGTAGATTATCAGGATGAACAGAGTAACTATAGAAGACGTCTGATCACGTCTAGATTAACACACTCATCATAAATTAAAACCACATGTTGAGATTATAGACATTCACTCATTATCAGGTTAAAACTATAAATGTTTCAGTGAATGCAGATTATTTATGACGTTTAAAAAAAATTATGACTAAAAGTCTGTTGGACTGATTCAGAAAACATCAGGTTAATTAAAATGCAGAACACTTTGTATTAAATGTTCATAATTTCACCTTGAACCAGATTAACATCAGATAATCTGACCAGTCTGTGGAGTCTCACCTGAACACGTATGTCTGCATGTTCTCGTTGGGGTAGGCGTTGCCCTGGGCGATGAGGGGGACGGCCACCCGCAGGTCAGATCCCTCCAGAACCAGATCCTCCGCAGACAGACGCGTGTCCCGCCGCTTGACCCGGAAGCTCAGACTCAGGTTCTGTCCGTAACTCAACATCTGGTTCCCCAAAAACTTCTCTGTGACGCACGAAAGAAGAAGAAACACACAGCTGACGTCACAATGTCCCACAGTCCTTCTTTAGAGTTATGTAGAGGATTTATTGGTTCAGATTCAGTGTGAAGATTAAGATTAAGCTGGGTCAGCTGGGTCAGCTGGGTCTGCTGGGTCAGCTGGGTCAGCTGGGTCAGCTGGGTCTGCTGGGTCAGCTGGGTCAGCTGGGTCTGCTGGGTCAGCTGGGTCAGCTGTAGGAGCTCGACTCAGTTTGACAGAAAGAAATTAAAGATGAATGAATGAAAGCAGATTAAATATTAACCTCAGATTAAAATGTAAGACTATTTAATGACTTTTAAGGCCTAATAATTATTTTTCCAGTCTTTTTAAGGATTTGTGGGAAACATCGTGTTTTGGGTCGTCGTGTCGCTCGCTGCTCGTCTGCGTCGAGCTGAGGTTTGGACTCGCTGCTCGCCGCCTGTCGAACCTCCAGAAAAACTATAAAACCGAACTCTTGTTGAGTTAAAATGAAGAAAGAACTATTTTCATTAGACACAAAAGTTTCCAACTGAGCCGCCATGTTGGTCCAGTTTGAAGTCCAGGCGTCGTGTCCGTCCAATCAGCTGCAGGAGTCTGGAACGCCCTCGTAGACGCACCAGGAGAGTTAGTGTTTGCTTTGGACCACCAGCAGCACCAACAGTCATCATACCACAGGGAGACGCTGGGGGGGTGGAAAGTGTGTGTGTGTGTGTGTGTGTGTGTGTGTGTGTGTGTGTGTGTGTGTGTGTGTGTGCGCGTGTGTGTGTGTGCGCGTGTGTGTGTGTACCTGGGGCTACGAAGTACATGGGGAAGTAGTCCTCTGACTCGAGGGAGATCTCCTGTCCGCTGGAAGACCACTCGACGGAGACACTGGAGCCGTCACGCTGCTGACCCGTCCACTGCTCGTCATCTGACACACACACACACACACACACGCACACACACACACACACACTCCATGTTACTTTACAACAGCCACACACATCCCTGTGTCTGAACGCCTCCCGTGTGGGTTTTGTATCCCTGCGTGCGGCCTTGCAGGCGGTGTTACCTCGGTGGAAGGAGGAGCTGACAGTGTGGACGCTGAAGCCTTCGGCGCTGTCGCACACAGACGAGTGCTGGAAGCAGAAGCAGGGCGTGCAGCCCTGAGGGTTGTTGGGGTCCAGGTTGAAGTAACCCAGTTTACACCTGACGGACACAAACGGGACAGAGTGAGCTGTCATCGCTGTGAGCTCAGCTGCTCTGCTCACATCAGCAGAGGTCAGAGGTCAGCACTTCATCATCCTGTCTGCAGCAGCTCAGGTGACCTTCTGACTGCTCCCTTTACTTCCTCTCCTCCCTCCCTCTTCATCATCCTGACTTTACGTCCCTCCTGTCGTCCTCTCACCTACAGCCCACACATCAAACCTCCACACTGAAGAAAACTCTGAACAGAAACGTGTTGAGATTAACTCGTCACATTCAGCCCGTTTATGTTCTCGTGGGTTTTTCCAGTTCAGATTTCCTCCTGAACTTTTATTTTAGGCATCATTTGATTTAGTAGAATAAAATTTAGTAGAATAAAACTTTGATAAAAATAAATCACTGTTCATGTTTCAGACACGACGGCTGCTCGTCTCTTCATATAGACCGAACCATTATACTGAACATCAGAGGGCTCATTAAAACCTGCTGACAGATAAATGAAGCTGCTGACTACATGTAGTGTGTGTGTGTGTGTGTGTGTGTGTGTGTGTGTGTGTGTGTGTGTGTGTGTGTGTGTGTGAACCAGATGACCAGACGACAGCAGCTGCCTCACAGGTCGAGTCTGTGCTCTGTTGAATTCACTGCTCGTGTTGTAAATCTTAAATATAATATAAACGACACGACCGCTGCTGTCAGCTGCACGCTTTAAAGGAACAGTTCACCCAAAACACTGAACACCTTCACAGTAAAACAGAGTTGCAGCATTCTGCTGAACACCTGAAGCAGCTGGAGATGATTTAAACATCAGATGTCTCCATGCAGCTCGTCTGGAGATCTTCAGTGTAGCTGCTGAGCTAACAGTGTTAGCATGCACCCCAACAGATCAGGTTGTGATCTCTTCTGTTCTGCAGACTGTGATCACAGCAGACGAGCTGCATGGAGACATCTGATGTTTCTCCAGATACTTCAGTGTCAACATGATGAACTGTTCCTTTAATGTCCCTCCTGATCTTCACGCTGCTCGTGTTGTTTCTACTTGATAACGAACGATCAGCTGCTCGTGGACAAGATCTTTAATATCTGATAAACTGATCAAGTTCTTGGTCACAATAATCAGCGAAGGATGTAAATGAATGATTCTGATGTGTGTGTGTGTGTGTGTGTGTGTGTGTGTGTGTGTGTGTGTGTGTGTGTGTGTGCGTCACCTGTCGCAGCTGAAGCCCTCCACGTGGTCTTTGCAGCGACACTGTCCGGTGTTCACGTCACACTCCTGAGTGCTGCCAGAGGGCGAGCAAGAACATGGCCTGACAGAGAGAGAGAGAGACAGGAAGTGTGATGATGAACATGACGATGATGTTTACATTTACATTCAGGACATTCAGCAGACGCTTTTGTCCAAAGCGACTTACAGTGAGAACATTTGTCACAAGACAGAAACAATATTTGAGCCCTCATCAGAGCAGAGTCGCTGCTATTTAACAAGGATACCTTCCATAAGTGCTCTGACGTGAGTGCTGAAGGTGAACATACAAGTGCATAGAAGTACTTTTTTAAACAGAGGGCGAGGAGGGTGAGACACAGCAGACCAGCAGAGGGTCTGATGATGGTGTTGTTAGTATTACACCAGCAGGGGGCGCTCAGAGAGCAGTCGCTGCAGGATGACCTACAGGCGGTGGATTGTCCTCCATCTGAAGACTGAACTGTGAATCACTCATCTGATCAATATGATGTTTCCTTCTGTTTATTATTTCAGAGAAATCAAAGGAATAAACATCAGTGTGATAAACTGCAGCTGTGGACCACCGTCTGTCCTTCCTGCTGTCTCTAGTCCCTCCATCAAAACAAGCACACACACGTGGAGGATTTACAGAAGAGTTGCACTGCTCCTTTAAGATGGATGTGGACGGGAACATAATCCAGACTGTGAGACCATCAGGCTCTGAGAGCTTGTTGTCACTGTTGGTGGCAGCTCCACCAAACTACATTCATTTTCCCGTGTATTTTGGAGCAGCTGGCGGCGAGAGCGTACCTGCAGCCGGCCTCCGTCAGACTGTGGAACCCCGGCTGGCAGCGGTCGCACTTCTCTCCGGTCACGCCTGGTTTACAGGCACACACTCCTCTGTTGTCACACTGAGGAGACTCAGAGCCTGAAAACACACACACACACACACACACACACACACACACACACACACACACACACACACACACACACACACACACACACACACACACACACACACACACACACACACACACACACACACACACACACACACACACACACACACACACACACACAGTCAGCATGTTAACCTTTAACCACGTGCAAACAATCAGCTGCCATTAACAAACTGCTCCAGAACAGAACCGGTGTCACTGGGACAGCAGCTGCTTCACATTAAGCAGCGGTTTGCTGCTGCGTTCAGTTAAATACCAGTGAAACCACAGAGTTCACTCAGCGGTTTGACTCCAGCTACACTGACTGTATACACTGCTGAGTGTTTCACCATCAGAACATCAGACTGAGACACTTTGGGTTCTGATAATATAGTTAATAATAATATTTCAGACTTTACATAAACAGAATTATGAATCCGATTCGTGTCTCACCGACGGTGTTGCAGCTGCAGGGCAGGCAGCGGCTGCCGCTCTGGTCTCTGTGGTAGTTGTCGAGGCAGCGCTCGCAGTTCGGGCCGTCGGTGTTGTCGGCGCAGTTTCTGCAGTGACCTCCGTGACCCGTGGCCCGGTACAGCTCGGCGTCGAAGTAACACTCAGAGCTCTTCCCGTTACAGTCGCAGGCTGAGAGAGACAGTTTATATTCAGTGTTACTGATGAAGATTTGTTTTAGTGTTACTTGAGTCCAGTTCACTGCGGCCCGGCGGGCCCGAACAGTTAACAACAGGGTGAAAGGAGGTGACGGCTCAGCTGGACGTCATCATGTTTCTGTGAGAGCTCTGTTTCCATACTATCAGCTTCCTCCAGCTTCCTGTGCTGATGTGAGCGCTGCAGGATGGATTAACTCGACTGTGGGAGAAGAACAACACTCATGTTCCCTCAACACAGTTAGTCATGCATCTGCACTGTGATATAGGAACTACAGCTCCCACAATCCCCCAGAGACCCTCATGATTAATGTTACGGTTTCCACGGATCTGGGATCAGTTACTGTGGAGGAAACTGTGAGACGGTCATCTGTTCTGTAGCTCCGCCCTGAAAGCTGCTGCTGTTTGTTAACGATGACGTTTTATTTAAGATACGTTGGTTTTTATTAGTTACAGCAGCAGAAGTTATCGTTGTACTGACAGCAGTGGGACTTTACTACATGCAGTAAAGCAGTCGTAGCTGCAGTAAAGCAGTCGCAGCTGTAGTAAAGCAGTCGTAGATGCAGTAAAGCAGTCGCAGCTGCAGTAAAGCAGTCGTAGCTGCAGTAAAGCAGTCGCAGCTGTAGTAAAGCAGTCGTAGATGCAGTAAAGCAGTCGCAGCTGTAGTAAAGCAGTCGTAGATGCAGTAAAGCAGTCGCAGCTGTAGTAAAGCAGTCGTAGATGCAGTAAAGCAGTCGTAGATGCAGTAAAGCAGTCGTAGATGCAGTAAGCAGTCGCAGCTGTAGTAAAGCCGTCATAGATGCAGTAAAGCAGTTGTAGATGTAGTAAAGCAGTCGTAGATGCAGTAAAGCAGTCGCAGCTGTAGTAAAGCAGTGGCAGCTGCAGTAAAGCAGTCGTAGATGCAGTAAAGCAGTCGCGGCTGTAGTAAAGCAGTTGCAGCTGTAGTAAAGCAGTCGTAGTTGCAGTAAAGCAGTGGCAGCTGTAGTAAAGCAGTCACAGATGCAGTAAAGCAGTGGCAGCTGCAGTAAAGCAGTCACAGATGCAGTAAAGCCGTCATAGATGCAGTAAAGCAGTCGTAGATGCAGTAAAGCAGTCTCAGATGCAGCAGACTTACGCAGACACTCGTTGGGGTTTTCGGCGGTCGCTCTCCTCCACGGCCGGTCGTTGTAGAACGGTTTGCAGACGTTGCAGTCGTCGCCCTCCGTGTTGTGTTTGCAGTTACACACCAGCCGTTCTCGGTTGTCCTTCACGCACTCACTGGCGTGGCCGTTACACTTACACCTGACGACACAGACACACACCTGTTACACCTGGAGAACACAAAACTCAACAATATCCATTTTTAACAAGAAGTATAACCTTCATGAAGTTGGCTGATTGAAACTGTGACACACATTAAACCTCCACATTGTTTAAAATGCTTCATATTTATATTATATTGACTTTAAAAGGACCCAGTGGACGGAGTCGATACAGTTTTTGGTTCTGAAGAGGCTTTTCTGTTTTGTTCAACCTCCTCGGGGTGAAGAGCCCCTCTCTACAGGACAGGACTTGCTCAGCAGCCACCTCTGGTTATTGTCTCAGGTGTTTCTTGGCAGAGAGACGTGGAAAAACTGACGGCAAGGAAGGGAGACTGAGGCATTAAAGAGGCCGTCGACACCCACCGCTGCAAAAAGCTCCAGAGAGCTGGACTGTAACATCCATATAACTCACAGGAATTATTGTCTCCAGTTCAGAAAAGGTTTTATTTTTATAAACTACTTTCAGGCAGGATCAAAAGCTTAAAGATTAACAGAAAGGGAACATTTGACACTTTGTGCAGCTGTGCAGCTTTATACTCCAGGTATTTAAGCTGCATTACTCGTGCTTATGATACCGAATAATACAACGTTTGTTTAAAAGCTTCGTGTGGTTCATGAGTAACTTTCAGGATTTAAATCACTGTTAGATTGTTGGATGAGATTCTCTGAACCAGAACCTGCATGAATACAACTGGAAGAACAACTCGTCTTCTTCTTTCTACATTTATTAACTAACATGAAGTCACCAACAATCAAAAGACCTCAAGAGGGCAGAAGATGAAGTTTCCTCTGAGGACTGTGAGCTGTGCAGGACGTAGCATGTAGCAGCGTGTTAGCCTGTTATCTGTGTATCTGCTGTTAGCTGGCAGACTGATGTGTGACGGTTCCACCAGCAGTTTAACGTCCATCACAGCTGGAAGAGTCGTTAAGATGAACCTCGTCTGATGCTGCAGCTCTGAGCTGCTCTGTCAGGACACGTGAGCTGGTCGTCCTGCTCAGGTGAACAAGTTCAGGTACATCAGGGTGGAGCTGACGGAGGTAAAGACCCCTCCTTGGACAAATAAAGGTTAAACTGTGCAGATCTGACAGGTGCTCCGGCTCAGGACTCTTCCCTTTTCTTCCGCCCGTCACGGCGGTCGGTCCGCCCCATTCCGGTTTCCCTGTAATCCAGCCCTGCCGGCCAGGAATGCCAGGAATGCTGGCAGTGTAATGGAAATCTGCTCCACATTTCAAACAGATTATGGCTGCAGAGACTGTGCAGCAGCAGCCTGTTTAACACTCTTGTAATGCCTGTCGAAACCTTTTTTTCCAGACGTGCAGGACATCCAGTTCTTATGTGGATTCCTGTGCAGGCCACAGGGAAGCAGACCACACAGTGACACATCGAGTGTGCGAGCAGGTTTGTGAAGCTCAGACTGCTGCTGGGACTTGTTCTCACTCAGAAGTAAACAAGGAAAATTCGCCATTTTAGCAGACGTGGTTTCTAATTAGAGGTGTGTGGCCTGATGCATCACGCTATAAAACTCAGCGAGCATCACAGAGCTGCAGAACACATTCAGTCTCTTTACCTTCCTCCCACAGCGAAGTCAGAGATGGCGTAGTAGTAGGACTTGAGGACCTTGGGGTCGTTAAAAACCTCGTCTCCAAACGTGTTGAGCCTGTTCAGGGTCACTCTGATGTCGGTGGCTGTCACCCAGTCCTGCAGGAGACACAACATGGACGCCGTTAGAGACATCAGGCCTGTCAATCAGTAAACAGCCTCATCTGTCTCTGCAACATCAGACAGACACTGTGATATCAAGAATAATGTAACAGTGACACTGTGTTAATATTAGACACATGATCATAACGTGCAAATAATCCTTAAATCGTTCTTTGTTAACTCAGGTTCTGCGTTAACAAAGTCAACAGGTTTATTTGACAAAACACAAAGTTCAGATGATTTGACAGAGTTGTTACTGTGAATTATTTTTAATTAAGTCAGTTGATTTGATTTCTTCTATTTTCATGCTGTGACATTATAAGCTCAGGTTATTTTGCAGTTCAGTCTTAAACACTGAAGCACAACTCAAGAGTTTCCTGATCAAAAGAAATCAATCAGCATGAAACTGAATCTAGATTCTGCGGTTTGTGGCGCTGGGAGGATGAACAGTGTTGAACATGGAGAGTCAGGACTGTGGAGAGCAGCCTCCACTGTACGAGTCTGTAGCACCTTTAAACCTTTAAACCTCTGAGGGTTGAATAACGAGGTCGTGCGACACAGTGCGAGAGCGTCGGATGAGGAGGCGGCCACACGACGCTGCTCCACAACAGACAGAAACATGTTGGACACGAGTCGTTCAAACGAGTCGGTTTGAAGCAGATTGAACCTTTAAAGTCTTCAGCAGCTCAGCGAGTCCAGAGACTGTTCTCATCCTCACACTGATCAGCTGATCAGCAGCAGATCCAGGTGAGGCTGAGTGACGGTCAGGTGATCAGTAAACCAAAGTGTTGAACACATTCACATGTGGACCTGATGGGGGCGCTACATGACGAGGTCAGAGGTCATTATAACTCATCCTGAGGGGAACATGAACATCAGTTGTTGAGCAGTTTCACTTTGAACCAAAGTGTTGGACCGAACCGACACCGCCGTCCTCAGAGCCGCACAAAGCAAACACAGATGTTCTTCACGCATCAGAGTTCCTCCAGTCGTAGAGAGGCTGGATCATGATTCTGCAGCGAAGCGGTTTCGGTCCAGAGTGTGTGGGAAACAGAACCAGTGACGCCTCTCTGAGTCAGATGGACTTTATCTTCTTGGCATTTTGATACGAGAGCAGATGGAGAGAATTACTGAAGGACACCTGCTCAGCCTGTTGTCTCATCACGGAGGATAAAGAAAGTTACTCAACGTCCCGCCTGAGAGAAAGACTCCTGGGAAACAGAGTGAAGGCCAGCGATAGCTTTGTCCGCTATCAGCAGGAAGCTTATCAGGCAGCCGACGCTTTGTACCGAGCAGAGAGGGCAGCTGTTTGAAGACAAACACGGCTCCAACCCACACTGAAGGAAAACCCACGGCCCGGCCCGCCGGCCGCTCACAGGAAAGTGGGAACACTTGTATAAATGTGGATTCACATGTGATCTGAACAGCGCCGCTGCTGCCAGGGAGCAACACAGTGTTCCACTTCAGACCTCCAGAGGAAACTGTGAACATATCTGCTGACAGCTGATTGGCCTCCTGTCAGACACCAGATCTGTTTATAGAGCTCAACAGAACATTTTATTAGTTACACTTCAGCTTCTCAAAGTGACGAAACACTGAAGGAAAAGATGTGCAGAGAGGTCGGAGAGCAAACAGCAGCTCAGGAGGAACCGACTGTACATTTCTCCTCCCGCTCAGGACGACTTCTGCCTCCTGTGACTTTGCACACTCATGTTAAATCCTCGTGTAGCTGCTGAGAACGTGGAGCAGATTCTGATTCGAGCAGCAGCTGCGAGCTGTGACTCAGCTGTGAACCGCTTCACCGAGACAGGAAGTGAACCTGTCAGGAAACAGCCTGATGTCAGTATCTGTCCCGAGTGAGTCCATCAGTGTTGACCCCCATCTATATGAAACAAACCCGCCTATACTGGTTACTGTTCAGTGTGTTTGTAAAATGTGACATGTTTAGATCAATAAAATGTTTCTTCTTTCATAAATTGAGTGTAAATGGTGAAATCAGTGTAAACAGTGTGTTCAAACAGCTGCTAAATGTTGGCAGGTGAGACTTTAGCACTTTAGACACAGAAGCAGACAGGCTGGTACAGCCATGCTGCCACAAACTGACACTTTTTACAAGGAAACAAACAACTGACTGTTTTCATTTAATGCTGAAGTTACAAGAAGGAGACAATGATTCAGAGTCTGTCAGAGACAGAGTTTCACTACGTTAGAGAGTTTGTTTTAACTCAACAACTCACAAATCACCACATTTGTTAAGGGAGTCTGGTGATGTTGTGTTACTGGTTCAGTGGTGGATCAGTGTGTTTAGCACCTGGAGATCAGACAGAGTTGATTTTGTTTGTATTCTGGATTCAGAGTCTCATTAAACGTCTGAGACGAGTCAGTCAGAGTCTGATCGGTCGAGCAGCTCCTGATTGGCTCGTGGAGGCTGGTGAGACAATAACCCACATTAATGATCCACTGCCAAACTAAAGACAACAAACAAACAAATATTGAGTAAAATATTTTACTATTACGATCATTTCATGTCTTTCTGTCAGTTATGATCGACTCCACTGCTCGTACTCAGTCTGATGTGTGTAGCTTCACACTTCAGACACTCAGAGAAACTTTTCGTTCATCGTTCAGTGACTGAACATATTTCCTGCTGCTCCTCGAGGTCTGTGTCGCGGCAGCAGGCCACAGTTTCTCTCCTCAGTCACATCCTCCAGCTGTTCCTGGAGGATCGTGAGGCGTTCCCGGGCCAGATGGGACAATAGTCCCTCCAGTGTCCTCCACACCTCGTCCGGGGTCTCCTCCTCGCAGTTCCACGAGCTTGAAAAGCCTCCGGAGGCCTCCAGGAGGCGTCCCGATCAGATGATGAACCGCTGCAGCTGACTACTGTTGGTGAACTGGATGAACGCCTCGCCCTGGAGGCATCTGCGGGGGCAGGAGTGTTCGTATGTGCAGACTGCCTGTGTGGTCACTCATTTCTGGGCAGAGTGTCAGGCCGACCCTCACGGACGCAGGAAGAGTCTCAGATTCTTGTTGACCCGTTGGGTCAGTGCGTTCCTGCAGCGTGACGTCCGTCTGTTGCCAGCCTCAGATGGACGTTCAGATTCTGGCAGATGTTTGGTGTCATTGTTGAACAGCTTCTCTGCAGCTGCTCTCTCAGCTGGTCCGTTATCAGCAGCGTTCTGGTCGGTAACGCCCGACTCTCCCCTCATGATTCATGGAGGATAAACTCGTCGGTCCGGCAGCTGCGGCTCCTCAGACCGTCCGCTCCAGGAAGCTCCAGCAGGTTCTCGGCCGAGTCAACGCCGCTCAGACTGTCCAGAACATTTGTTTGCCATCAATCATGAGCAGCTCGGTGCCAGCGTGGAGCGGCTCGGCCCACGCAGCCGCAGCCTGGGAACAGACTGCAGAGACGTCCTGCAGCCGGACGGATACTGTCAGAGTAACTGTACTCTGTGCTGTCAGAGTAACTGTACTCTGTGCTGACAGAGTACAGTTACTCTGACAGCACAGAGTAACTGTACTCTGTGCTGTCAGAGTAACTGTACTCTGTGCTGACAGAGTAACTGTACTCTGTGCTGTCAGAGTACAGTTACTCTGTGCTGTCAGAGTAACTGTACTCTGTGCTGACAGAGTACAGTTACTCTGACAGCACAGAGTAACTGTACTCTGTGCTGTCAGAGTACAGTTACTCTGTGCTGTCAGAGTAAAGTTACTCTGGGACAATACTGAGATACTACATGTATCCAACAATCTCAGTAACTAGTTACATCCCAGATTACAGGATCAGTACCGGTACACTGTAACGAGCTTCCCTGCAGTGACGTCTCATTATTAGCCTCCTGCAGGAACGTTAGCTCGGTTGCTAACCTGAAAATAACACTGTTTATTCAGGGACGTGTTTGTACGTCAGCGGCTGACTGACTGCAGATCAGTTTAAAGTGCAGCAGAGCAGCTGGACAAAGACGATGTGATGAGACTGGTTCTGACTCTTCAGCTCGTTGTTCACTCAGCGGGCTCAGTTTGATTCTGGTCCAAACAAGTTACCAGCTCCTGGTTTGTTGGTTTGTCAGCAGGATGACACAAAAACTAGTGAACAGACCTCCACCAAACTCAGATGGAGGATGAGTCTCGGCCCAGAATAGAGCCCATTAACTTCTGGTGCTGATCCAGATGAAGAGATGGATCCAGGAAATGTTTGTTGTCTCTTTCTTTGAAATTGTGAGTGAATTTCTCAGGGGTCTGATTTTAAAGAAATCAGGTGTATTTACAGAAATGGAAAATCTAAATAAATAAATAAATAAATAAACACATTTGGGGGTTTAAATGGATCAGGACAGTTTTCTGATCAGAAAGATTCTGCAGTTCTTCTTAAATCATCACAAACTGTGATAACTGATTAAAGTGATCAGAACTGGTACTGGGATCAGATCACAGATGCAGAAATTGCTTTTAAGTTCAGGACGAACGTGACGTCACAGGTGATTACTGAGAGAAGACAGGTGAAGTTCTGCCGCACAAACATTTTGGTGATCATCTGTTTTTACAACTGAAATAATCAGCTGCCGGTTTAATCAACAGCTGGAAACATTAAACCATTTATGAAGCAGTCAGGACTTTGACATCTCAACAGTAAACGTGAGGACGTCTCGTCTCATCTGTTCTTTGTTGAATAGTTTCAATTCTGACGCCTCAGATACTGAATATAAATGACCCAGTCGGACCGGTTCAGATGTGGACCTCAGCTCTCAGATATCTGACACCTGTCACACAGCGGCTGCTGTATTTTAAGAGGTCATCGGCCAAAAAGGTTGGAAACCGCAGGTCCAGAATAAAACTGAGTGATGGCTGGTCTGCAGCCACACAGGCTGTTAAGGTGGACTGCTGCAGGCTGTTAAGGTGGACCGCTGCAGGCTGTTAAGGTGGACTGCTGCAGGCTGTTAAGGTGGACTGCTGCAGGCTGTTAAGGTGGACTGCTGCAGGCTGTTAAGGTGGACTGTCGCAGGCTGTTAAGGTGGACTGCTGCAGGCTGTTAAGGTGGACTGCTGCAGGCTGTTAAGGTGGACCGCTGCAGGCTGTTAAGGTGGACTGTCGCAGGCTGTTAAGGTGGACTGCTGCAGGCTGTTAAGGTGGACTGCTGCAGGCTGTTAAGGTGGACTGCTGCAGGCTGTTAAGGTGGACTGCTGCAGGCTGTTAAGGTGGACTGCTGCAGGCTGTTAAGGTGGACCGCCTCAGCTGGTGGTTATTTCCTACTCAGAGCTCAGAGACGACAGACGGCAGGAATGTCAGAGAGCGAGCGACAAACAGCCGCCTGACGCCTCGACACAGAGTCCCAGCTTCGGTATAAATAGCTTCATGCCGACGAGTCAAATAAGGAAGTTTAGAGCTGCAGAGCTAAATCTGTTCATTTACACTGAGGAGAGGAACGAGCGACGGACTGACAGAACCACAAAGAGACGTCACGTCGCTCCACGCCAACGTTCACCAGCTCGTGTCCTGAAAATCACACAAAGCTTTACATTCAAAATGTCCCGAACCCAAAGAAACAGGCTCAGCAGGCTCAGCAGGCCCAGCAGGCCCAGCAGGCCCAGCAGGCCCAGCAGGCCCAGCAGGCCCGCGTCAGCACGGCTCAGTGTGAATTAATCTAACAGAATCACTGTGATGTCATGAATGTCATGAATGACATCACAGTGAGTTGGGATGAGACGGCCCATCAGAGAGGCAGTCGGGTCTGATCCTCTGGATCCGGTCTGCTGGATTATAAAAAGTGTTCCTGGTGTTTGGTTTCGTATACGTGCACATACAGTCGACACGCGTGTGTCATGAGATATGAGAGGCTGTAACTGAACGTCCCATCAGAGTCAGGAGTCCAAAATGCTTCGGTTCATGAGGACGATCGGACCCGTCCACCAGCACACGTCTCTAGGCCGGCTGTTATTCAGTCCTGACGGAGCCGCAGAGAGACGAGCTCAGTCCAACTCTCACTGCCGTCTCCTCCAGCTCTCTGCTCTCTGCCTGTTTTCATACCGACTGTTTCCGTCTTTATCTCAAGTTTATATTTGTTATTGTAGAAAACACCAGAGGAAACGTCTCCGTCTCTTTAATCTTTAATCAGAGATAAAAAATACATATCAAGTTTCTCTGCACATTTAAAAACCAGAGGAGAAGAATGAAAACAGTTTCTGCTTCCAGTTATTGAGCAACGACCTGAACCAGAGTGAAGAAACATGGAGACACAAACATACTGAGAGGAGGAGGAGGAGGAGAGAGGAGGAGGGGGGGAGGAGGAGGAGGAGAGGAGAGGAGGGGGGGAGGAGGAGAGGAGGAGGTGGGGAGGAGGAAGGGAGGAGGAGAGGAGGAGGAAGGGGAGAGGAGAGGAGAGGAGAGGAGAGGAGAGGAGGAGAGGAGGAGGTGGGGAGGAGGAAGGGAGGAGGAGAGGAGGAGGAAGGGAGGAGGAGAGGAGGGAGGGAAGACATGTAGAAAAGGGAGGAGAAGAAGAGGAGAAGTCTTCCAGCTGCTGCTCGTCGAGCCAAACTGAGCTGCAGTGGGAAATCCGGGGGCGTCGCCTAGCAACATGTCGCAACACTTGGCAGAACTGACTGCTGGGAAAAAAACCGACATCACAGCGGCGTGTTTCTCAGAAGAGTCCAGAGGAGAGAAGAAGAAGACGACAAGGACTGACGAGCTCAGAGCTTCTTAAAAACGTGATGTTTCTAAAGCAAGTTCTGCATGTGAGGAGCGTCTCTGTTGAGCTCGTCTTAATAAAGGGTTAAACATCATCTCCTCAGATCAGTGTGATCTCTGTGATCACAGCAGACGAGCTGCATGGAGACATCTGATGTTTGAATCATCTCCAGCTGCTTCAGGTGTTCAGCAGAACGCTGCAACTCTGTTTTACTGTGAAGCTGCAGAAATGTTCTGTGGACTACGAGACTTCACCTGACTTTATATCATCAGGAGGAGACGATGGCTGAGCCTGACTTTATATCATCAGGAGGAGACGATGGCTGAGCCTGACTTTATATCATCAGGAGGAGATGACTGAGCCTGACTTTATATCATCAGGAGGAGATGACTGAGCCTGACTTTATATCATCAGGAGGAGACGATGGCTGAGCCTGACTTTATATCATCAGGAGGAGACGATGGCTGAGCCTGACTTTATATCATCAGGAGGAGATGACTGAGCCTGACTTTATATCATCAGGAGGAGACGATGGCTGAGCCTGACTTTATATCATCAGGAGGAGACGATGACTGAGCCTGACTTTATATCATCAGGAGGAGATGACTGAGCCTGACTTTATATCATCAGGAGGAGACGATGACTGAGCCTGACTTTATATCATCAGGAGGAGACGATGACTGAGCCTGACTTTATATCATCAGGAGGAGACGATGGCTGAGCCTGACTTTATATCATCAGGAGGAGACGATGGCTGAGCCTGACTTTATATCATCAGGAGGAGATGATGGCTGAGCCTGACTTTATATCATCAGGAGGAGACGATGGCTGAGCCTGACTTTATATCATCAGGAGGAGACGATGACTGAGCCTGACTGACGGACCTGCAGACACCGTGTCATGAAGTGGATGTAGACTGTCTATACTAACTCGGCAGATCCAATAACTGTATAACGAGCTGTGTGAGATGAAGTATGATGTAAATACTTGAAGGTTGGTGAAATGGAGCAGTGAAGTGAGCCGAGCGACACACTGATCAGGAGGAGAAAATAAGTCTTGTGATGTGGACGAGGACGGGTTTAACTGCTCCTAAAGATAGAACAGAGCGCTCCTCACTGCTGCTCACGCTAATCATGTTAGTCACAGAGACAGAAGCAGCAACACTTTCTGATCCTGCTTTCATTATTCAACAGGCAGGAGACTGAAACACGACTCATCCAGCTTCAGTCAGACCGCTTCATTTCAAAGAGTTCAGTTTCTCTAATCTGCCCAGAGTGAGCCCTCTTCACAAACAAATCAATAAAAGATCTCTGAAAGAGAAAATAAACCAACATGTCGGACGCTGCCAGAGTTTCCTCTGGTACCAGTCAGCTGATCGTCTCCATCACACGGGAGGAGTCTGGAAGTGACGCTGCAGGCTAACACTGAGCTAGCTGCAGGCTAACACTGAGCTAGCTGCAGGCTAATGCTAAGCTAGCTGTGACATCTCTGTAGTGTTATGTTCCTCAGTGGTGAGAATCACTGAGTCTGTTTGGATTTAAATAAACATGTTGATACACTTTTGATTTAAAATCTAAATCATGACTCTGAACAGAATCAGCAGTGACATCACTTCCTGTTGAGCTCCTGATCTCACCACTGTTTTTAGATTTCAGACATTTTACATTCTCGCTCACAGAAACAGGAAACAGCAGCACCACTTCCTGTTTACCTGGAGGACGGGGCTGTTGTCGAAGTTGTAGGCGCTGGGTCGGCCCTCCAGCGTGGAGAAGGCCACGTTTCCTCCGGTGAGCGGCGAGATGTCGCTGAAGTCGTCGGTGCAGAGCGCCTGCCGCTCGTCCTCTCCGGTCCGGATGAAGCTGTGGCTCGCCTTCTGATACGTCTTCTCGCAGGAGCCGCTGTAGTACTGGTACGGCACCCAGGGCCCGTCCTCCCTGGTCCGCTTGTAGATGGCGAAGCTCTCCGGACGGCTGGTGTGGAACTTGAGCCGCACGTAGGTGATGTCGAAGGCCTTCCCTGCAGAGGACAAGACGGGACATGAAGGTTAATTCTCACGTAATGGATAAGTTGTTTGGTCTGTAAAATGTCAGAGACATTTTTATGTTTCCAGAACCATTGAAGGCCTTGAGTTTAAGGTGTTTCCAGGCCTTGCAGACGCCTCAGTGAAGTCGCTCTGCATGAGAACGTGAACATAAATAACATGAAGTTTATTAAACATCTCTGCAGCGAGCGTCTGTGAGCCGATTTCCCAGGAAACAAGCGGACGGGACGGACGGACGCTCTCTTAGAACTGCTGAGTTCAGACACGGGGAGCAGGAATGTGAAGCGGACTGCTCCTTTAACTCCTGACACTCGCTCGTCGCTGCTGCTCGACACATTTTTGGCGAGTCTGAGCAGGCCGGCGAGCAACGACTCCACCATCCAGGAGCCGTCCGTCAGCGCGTGAAGGAGCGCCGCCATGTTTGAGCCGGGCGGCGGGGGGTCGGCTGTGTGCTCAGCCAAAGAATCCGCTCTGTAAACAGTGTACTGACAGGGGCCCCGGCCCCCCCGGCCCAAGCCCCCCGGGGGCCCCTCTGTGCTGATGGCAAATAAAGGTGAAGCAGCTGATAGGACTGACGGCCGCTCACAAAAGGCTGCAGTTTATTACAGGAAACAATGAAGCAACTGCAAACACACCGACTTCCTCCTCCCACTGTGTGTGTGTGTGTGTGTGTGTGTGTGTGTGTGTGTGTGTGTGTGTGCACCTCTGTTGGGTCAAGGTTAATAAGAAGCTGTAACATTTTAAACGGGTGGAGACGAGACGAGTCACACTAACGTGAGCTGTCGTGATGCAGGAGACAAACATCTGAAGAAGCTGACGATCGATCGATCTGATGGTCACAGTTAGAGGCCACAGACTGACTTATGAGAAATCTCCCAGAATGCTTTGCAATTAATGGGCAACATGGTTGCAGAAGCAGAAAAAGAAAAAATATTTTTGGCATTAAAAAGGATGATAACCATCCTAATATCTTGTTTATGGTCCTTTTCTTTATAACAACTAACTAACTGACTAACTAACTGACTAACTGACTAACTAACTGACTGACTGACTGACTGACTAGCTAACTGACTGACTAACTGACTAACTGACTGACTAACTAACTAACTAACACTACATCATTATTGTTGATTTGTTGACAGTCCTGCATTAACCAGGTTAATCAGAAGTCAGTAACTTGAGACAAAATGAAGCCGTCAGATTTGAGAATTTAAACTCAGAGTCAGTCACAACTCAACAGGAAGTGAGGAGCGCGGGATCATGGGAGCTGTTGTCTCCACTGCGGATGGATCCGTCTGTGACTCAGACAGGTCCGACTCTCTGCTGAAGGTTACTTTGAGGAAACTGGATTCTCTGGATTAATGAGAACCCAGCAGAAGAACAGCGGCCCGGTCCTTTGAGACGATTTAATGCAGAAATCTTTCATGTTAAATCTGTAAAGTGAAGTCTGATCTGTGATTTGTGGGAGTTTCAGAACAAAGGGAGTTTTATTCCGACGTGATCCTGAACATCTGCGATCTGAAGACCTTCCTCTGGCTTCAGATCAAAGAGCGCAGTGAAGTGTTATAAAGCGGGTCGGGCCGGACTCCAGCCGGCAGGAACACATCGTGTGTCATCTTTAGAAAGAAACGCCTCCACATCCTCACACACTGGACAAAGGCATCTGTTAGCGCAGCAATCAGGAGGCAAACAGCAGCGAGGCCACAAAGAGGGTTCGGCCCTGAACACAGGTGGCTGCTGGGACGCTCTGATTGGACGAGGAGATGAGGAGGAAGTGATGATGCTGTCAATAAGAGACAGCTGGAGGACTGAGGACGCTGTGACAGGAACCACCACCTCTTCTTACACGTTGTAACCATTAAAATCACATCATTAGTCTGATTAGTAACTTTTAAAAGATTTCCTGTCGAACTCTGTTAATTAATTAATTAATTAATTAATTAATAATTTAACAGGTGGACAACTTTTAACATCAACACCTTCATTCCTTTTCTTAATTACATTTCATTTTTTAATTTGAATTTTCTACCATTGTGTATTTTGTCGACTCTTCGTCTGTTTCTTTCATATATCAAAAGAAAAATTACAAAAACGTCAAACAAAGTTGAGGAAACCAAAACTGAATCAATGAGTCAGACGATCCATCAGTCGATTGACAAAAAATAATCAGCTTTTCCTTCCTCCCCCCGTCACACCATGAAATAAACTAAACACGTCATCTGTTGGACGGAAACATGAAACTGAAGGCTCCGCCCATAATCGTCCTGTTAATCAATCAGTAATCAATACTCTGATCGTCTCATTCACTGCTGATCGTCATTAACAGATTCAGAACAGAACTTTACAAAGTGTGAAACAAACACATGAACCGTCATCGACCGACCCAGCGTCCAATCAGAGCTCAGGATGTTCATCAACTCACAGACTTCCTCATTTGAATATATTGATTAAATGCTGATCAGTGATCAGTGATCAGTGCTGTGACGAGTCTTAAGTGTTGATGATGCGAGCCCGTCTGTGTGACTGCAGCCCGGCGCTGGAGGAATTCTGCCCGCTCCTCCAGAACAATCGGCGTATTGATGAGAGCAAGAATTTTACAGTGGAGAGCCCAAACAAAGAGCACGCTGTACGTTAATGTTCTGACCCGAGTGACGGCACAACAAACCCGCCCGGCTCTCTGCAGGGAGACAGCCGAGCCGCCGACTCTACAGCAGCTCCACAGGAATCACTCAGACTCTCCGCAGGACACGAGATGCAGTCACTGCTCTGAACCAGACTCCATTCAGATTTCCCATCATTTTAGAAAGCGTCCGTCTCTGCAGCTCAGACGCTCCTGTGGTGACATTATTCCTGCTTTTAGACACCAGGACCAAACGTGTCTCCACAGACAGGAAGCTGACAGGACAGGAAGACATGCTTTTAAGTGTTTTACCAAAATAAAAGCACACACGTTTTTCTGACTATTTTAAGGCAACTTGAGAAATGAGGTTGAAGGAAGAAAAGTCCAACAGACGAGAGGACGCAGTGTGTTTCAACCTCCAGACACACAAGCTGCTTCTGTGTTTCTGGTAAACAACACGTTTAAAATGAGTTTTCTTATAGTTACAGAACAAACCTATAAATCACAATATAAACTGAAAACATGCAGGTGTCTGCAGATGTTTGTGAACAGGCGCCTGAAACACAAAGCTCAGGGCAAAATAAGTCAAAGACAATCAGTGCAGCAGTAGGTAGGTCATCTTTGAGGACCCTTGACGAGGCCGTGCTGGACGCTACACCTACGAACATCAGCACTCGAGTTTTACATCCGTGTTCATTTTCAGCCCTGTGGGCCGAACGATACAGGACCTGCTGAGGTTTCAGTCTGTGGTGACGGATCTGACGACTCAGCTGATAATCAGAACTGAAGCTTTCTCACACAGAGGACAGAAGTGAAATAAACACAGATGTCAGCAGCTGAATGTGGACACATCAGTCAAACTCCGTCATTGTTGGATCACTCAAACCTTTCAGACTGAACCTGAAGCTCAGCATGAGGTTTCCTCCTCCTCTGGTTATAAACAGGAAACGACAGTATAATAAAGTCTGGGTTAAAAAACTGTGAACTCAACCTTTAAGCCAAAGAACCAAACACTATACAGCCTCTTTCTTTCTTGCAGCAGATTTAAGCTGCCGTTAAGACCCTCCTGAAGCGAGCCTCTCCGCTGAGAAACAAACGCCGACGTCGTCAATTAGCTGGTTTTGCTTTAAGCAGAGCTGACCCGCCTATTGTGGCGCGCTGACCCCGGGAGAGTCTCCTCAGGGGCCCCCAGCCGGGCCCCGGCATGAAGACAGCCTCCAGCCGCTGAGGGGAAGGAGCCTCTCTCCAAGACTGGGGGGGCGATGGGGGGGCGGGGGGGGCGACGGGGGGATGATGGGGGGGTGACACAGTGACGGCAGGAATGAACCGGCTGGAATGTGTTTCCGGACAGAGTGACGCCGGACCGACCGACAGAGAAAGAAAGAGCCCACAGAGGAGGGAAGAGGGCGAGCGAGCAACACAGGCTGTTCATGTCAAAGAGAGAGAGAGAGAGAGAGAGAGAGAGAGAGAGAGAGGGAGAGAGAGAGAGAGAGAGAGAGAGAGAGAGAGAGAGAGAGAGAGAGAGAGAGGGAGAGAGAGAGAGGGGGAGAGAGAGAGAGAGAGAGAGGGGGCTGCTGGGAGTTTTTTCCTGCCCAGATATGGAAGACAAGACAAACGAGAGAGCAGAGGAGGATTTTCCTTCAGACTCTGCTGAAGTGTCCTTGAGCAACAAACCACGACCTCTGACCTCTGAGCTCTGAGCGGATCACCAGAGAAGAGTTCGCTGGTCGTCAGCGTCACCAGCCGGAGGAGAAAACACACTGACTGAAGAGGATCAGCTGTTAAAAGTTAAACTTCCCCTGAAGTCGACCTGATGTTTCAGTGTTCATCACGTCTTCCTCTACATCTCCAACAGCGTCCGGTCGCCTTCACTCAGTCCTCAGTCAGCTGAGCAGCGACTCATCAACAACAGAGTCCAAAAGATCAAGGAAAAGGAAAAAGTCCCACAAGAGGCTGCTGACAGAGCCGACCTCAGAACAAAGCAGCAAAAACACTTAAATAACGTAAAATAACCGCAGACGTTTTACAGTTATGTTTCTGGGCCTCACTGTACAAAACACAGCTTTATGACTTTATTCTGTGATTTGTGTGAGAAATATTCTGATGTCCTCCGGCCACTCCGCTAGACTCTATAACAACCGCTAACTGCTGCTGACCAGCAGCTTCTCAGCGAACACGTCCAGACTGCAGCTGTGTGCAGCCTCCGAGGACGACGGAGGACAGTTAGTGCCGAGGTGATCCGTGGAGTCTGACGGACAGAACCAGAGATCTGCTGCTGACGTGAAGCAAACAGCATCCTGTGAGCAGGAGCTTCAAACACCTGGTTACATTACAAACTTCACGACAGAAACATTTCTTGTTTCTCTCAGGAACAAACGTTGTGATCAAGATAAATGATAACTGATCGTTATGAAGCATGTCCTCTCTGAGCGTCTGCATGAAGAACCAACTCTTTAAAAAACGGATTTCGTTTGAATAAATTGAGAAGAAAACAATCTTTTCTTCTCATCACACATCCAGTCCGTCAGTGTAACATCTTTGTTTTTCTGGATATCAGAGAGGAAGCTGAGGAGCTGAGGAGGCTGCAGCAGACCCGCCCGGTCGTCCTGCCTGTCTCGTCTTGTCTCGGCTCTTTGCTGTCGTCCTCGCTCTGGTTTCCTGCAGTCCGTCCTGTCATCAGACCTGCAGCAGCAGCGTTACAGCGACGTGTCGAGACGTGTCGGAGGACGAAACCTCGGCAGACCAGACGTTCATCCAATCAGCAGAACGAGGGTTTGATAAGAGAGGAGAGACGGCAGCTCAGCAGCACGAGGACAGTCTGAAGACCAGACACTGCTCATCAGACTTCATCTGATTCTCCATCAGTGAACTTTAACCTCATCGTCTCTGTTCAGGCCGACACACCTCCTCCTCATCATCACAGTCAGTGAGAGGGTCTGATCCTCAGAGACACAGATGTTTGTCTTCCACCAGAGTTTAATGAGGAAGACGTCCTTGAGGAGGACAGATCAGGACGGGGGAGGAAGACACCACAGTGAGTCCTGAGAGGACGTAACGAGCTCTGCTGTCCTTCAACAGAACTTCATGTTTACAGATTTCAGCCAAGGCTACAGGACATAAACAGGAAGTCACTGTCAAAATAAATGACTAAATGAATGAATGAATAAAATAAGTATTAACACAAATGATGAAGGTGAATCAACAGATGCAAATGAAGACAGAAATATTAAATGATGTCACATTGTACATATGAATTCATATCTACACGTATCTGAAGTTTCGTTTTTGGTTTAGCTTATTTTGGCGGGGTCAGTCCTTCAGACGTCCTGTTTCAGGTCTCAGTGCGACTCGGCTGTAACGCGGATGTTTTTGTACAGCGCCTCCTGTGACTCGTCTTCCCGCCGGTGGAGCGAAGCCTCGGGGTCGGCCTGAGGGTCGGGAGGGGGGAGGGGGGGGGGGAGGACAGGGGATGAAGGTCCAGGGGGAACGCCCCGGCTCGCAGCACGGTCCAATTAAATTTCCTCCCATGACCTCATCGCATTCTTCTCCGGAGGAACGAACAATGGCCGCTTTGACTTTTGGACGTGTGGGCATGAGCGAGCCTCGTCCTCCATCTGCAGCATCGTCTGCAGAGTCGACGCTCACAGCAGCAGCATCACTGACAACGTGCACGCAGCAGGTACCGAGCAGGGCCGAGGTCAAAGGTCACCTCTGTGTTTACAGGCTCGTCAGTAATCTGATTATTCTGAGCGAGCTGCACGGACCAGATTATTCTGACTCAACACTCAACTGAGTTTAATTAACTGCTTCAAAACTACAAACAAGTATTCTTTAATGAAGTTTTAGAAAATATAAAAACAAATCAAAGTACTAAAACATTTCAGATTAAACTGAAATTTGGTTTCACTTTCATGCCCAAATTTTGAGTCAACACCCAAAATTATGAATTTGTCGTCATCAGTGTTTAATAAATTATGTCTTGTTTTCTCTGAGTGATGCAACATAAAACTGACAGATTTTCAAAGGGAGTTTGGTGCCTTCTCCAATCAAGATGAACAAATACCGTCAGGGTCACTACTGATTATTCAAACAGTTATAAAATCCAGAATCGTTTGTGAAGGAACGTGAGATAAACTTTGGTTGGAAAAGAAAACCTTCAGTGAACATGTGAGTTCAGACCGAAGCAGGAAACAAAGCAAAGAAGTTCACACCGAAGTTACAAACCACGAACTTTGACCTCGTCCCGAACAATGAAAACACACCAAGACAAACATTAAACCCCGACTGCAGCCAACAGGCTTCAGACTGAGGCCTTCATCCTGTCAGCACACGTGAACACTGAGGGCTGCAGGAGAGCCTGGACATGTGCTCCAACGTCCACATTTGTTTGAATCAAGAACACAAAGACGAAAATATCAACTGATCCAACCACTGAACCAGTAACACAACATCACCAGACTCCCTTAACAAATGTGGTGATTTTAAGAGTTGTTGAGTTAAAACAAACTTTGTAACGTAGTGAAACTCTGTCTCTGACAGACTCTGAATCATTGTCTCCTTCTTGTAACTTCAGCATTAAATGAAAACAGTCAGTTGTTTGTTTCCTTGTAAAAAGTGTCAGTTTGTGGCAGCATGGCTGTACCAGCCTGTCTGCTTCTGTGTCTAAAGTGCTAAAGTCTCACCTGCCAACATTTAGCAGCTGTTTGAACACACTGTTTACACTGATTTCACCATTTACACTCAATTTATGAGAGAAGAAACATTTTATTGATCTAAACATGTCACATTTTACAAACACACTAAACAGTAACCAGTATAGGCTCCTTCTTTGTCCCCAGACTCCCTTAACAAATGTGTCAGTTTAGTGAGTTGTTGAGTTGGAGACACTTTATAAACTGTGTGAAACTCTGTCTCTGACTGATTTGTTCCTTCTTGTAAATTCGGCATATTATATATCATTTATTTATTTCTTTGTGTAAAAAAATAAGACATTGTGTCCGTTGATCACAAAGTCACACTAAGTCGCTTGTTTGAAGCAGACTAACAGTCCAAAAACCTCAAGTGGTGTGTTTTAAAGCTCTGAGGCAGAAGAGCAGCATGTGACGACTTCACATGATGAAGTTCAATAATTATTGCCATAAACCAACGAACAGACTCAGAGTCAGGTTCAGAGCAGCACAGTAAACCAGATCTGGTCTCTCTGCAGGTGCTGCCGGGGTCAGAGGTCAACAAGCTGAAGCCTCAGAGAGATAAAACCTCTGCTGATGGGGGAGGAGAGGCTGACTCAGAGGCAGGAATGTGAGGAATGCAGCAGAGTCAAAAGTCCACAACATGAAACAGTTGAGTGCTGAGACTCCTCTGATCCACGACCCGTCAGAGGTCACCGGCAGAACAAGACTCTTTTAAACACTACCTCAGTGCTGTGACTGCAGCCTGGTACAGAACCACAGACCTCCAACACAATCAACCAGAACCATGACCAGAGGTCAGACTCACATGGAGGACGCCTGAAGAACTGGAAGAGCTCCTGAAGTCACAAACACAGAAAACAGACTGAGGCTCTTTATTATCGGTCACATGCTAAATATCTGGGCTCATGTTGTGAATGACATCATCGTGTTGACTGGTGTGTGACAGAACCAGACCAAGACCGAGTCCGTTCAAAGACATTTTAAAACACACGGAGAAGTTCAGTTCTCGTATCGGCTGAAGAAAATGTGCACACTGTAATCTGAGAGAACAACAGCAGGTGTGTGATTCTGGCCCGCGGCCCGTCACACTCAGCTCCTCTGTGCTGGATCGCTGTTAAACTTCTGTTCAGACTCAGGTTTCATGTTATTGTGAAGTTTGAGGAACTCCTGAACTACCTGGGGACTGGGCCAGGTGTAGGTGTGTGTGTGTGTGTGTGTGTGTGTGTGTGTGTGTGTGTGTGTGTGTGTGTCTGAAGCTGAGAGCTTCTGTCCCGCCTCAGCAGCCTGAGCCTCTCTGGTTCTGTCCAGTCGTGTGTGAACTGGGTCAGCGAGGAGGAGCAGCTGTTGCACATTAACGTCTCTGTTAATGTGTAACGGCTCCTATAGAGGAATGCACACAGACATTAAGGTGTGTTTGGTTTCCACACAGGAACAGCCCTGCGGCTGTCAGGCCCACTGTTATCAGGAGGAAACGTTCAGACTGAACGTACACCTGACTGAACCGGACCGTGCTCCACACAAACAGGACCGTGAGTCCGACTCGCAGCTGGAATTCAAAAATAACAAACAGAGAGGAATTAGAGCTGAAGGCCCGGTGTGAGCGCGCTCAGTAGAGCGTCTGCAGGATGCCGCTGATATCACCTTAATCTCTTCTTCTGTTTGATAAACAGAGCCGCCGCCGGCCGGGCGCTCTCATTGGACGAGGGGAGATTAAAGTGGCAGGCTGGAGGTGAAAATCTGGAGAGTGTGTGAGTGTGTGAGTGTGTGACTGTGTGTGTGTGTGTGTGTGTGTGTGTGTGTGTGAGGGCTCCAGGTCTGAATGGATAAGAGCTTCAGGTGATAACGAGTCTACAGAAAGTTTCACTGAAGAACCTGCTGACCTGAAAGCTTCAGTCACACCTGACATTAACCTGCGACTGAGCGATCAGATCTACAGTCCATCATGAGACCAACAGACGCCATGTTTCTACTCAAACACAGGAAGAAGTTCATGGAGAACATTTGCTGAATTTACAAGAAGGAACAAATAAGTCAGAATCAGTCAGAGACAGAGTTTCACACAGTTTATAAAGTTTGTTTTAACTCAACAACTCTTAAAATCACTACATTTGTTAAGGGAGTCTGGTGGTGTGTAGTTCAGTGGATGTTTTTATAAACTCAGACTCTCAGTGTGTAACGACGCTCGTTCCTGCGACACTGATCACTTTCAGGACGTCTTCACTCGTCTTGATGACGTCACAGTTAAGATCAGAACACCAGCTGACACGTGGTCAGTTTAAGACATGTTACTGTTTTAATGTTAAATAATAAGATGCCAAAAAAACGTGTTAAAAGCTCAACACAGTTTCTAAAAGAGCCAAGTGACGTCTTTCATCCAACCATGTACTGTGTGTGTGTGTGTGTGTGTGTGTGTGTGTGTGTGGTGGGGGGATTTCCAATTAAGAGTGTGTGTGTGTGTGTGTGTGTGTGTGTGTGTGTTGGGGCAGACAGGAAGGGAGTGGAGGTGGGAGGTGGAGCAGCTGCCCTGTCATCATTTATTCTCTCATTAAATCACAGATTTCCTTCAACTGGATGAAACCAAACAAATTATTATTATTTTGTGACGCTGAGTTTTTATTTGGAACATTTTCTCTTTTGTAATTTAGCTTTTACTGAAACTTGAGGTCAGTAGTTGAGCTGTAAGTTTTGTTGTAAATGAGGTGAAATGTTCATCGAACACAATCAACGAGCCTTTACAAACTCCAGCCGTCCACCTTAAAGTAACCCGGCAGCAGATTCCCATCAGCCCCGGCTCTGCTCGCTCTCACGCAGCAGTGTGTGTGGTGAAGACTTAACAGCAGAGACCACCAAAGAAGAAGACGCTCCGCCCAGAGGTGTCACCACACCGGGACGTCAGGAACAAACGAACACAGCCCTCATTATCACAGACAAAGACACCCAGCAGGACCTCCACCTCCACCTCCACCTCCTCCACCCACCAACAACCCCCACAAAGACCCCACAGCTGCTGACACACAGTCCTGATGTGTGGACTGAAGTCTGACACGCACTGCTGAGGAAAACCTTTCCAACAGTCCGATGAGACGTGACTGTGGTTTGACCTCAAACACTGAGACCAGAGACACGACGACGCTGCAGACACTTCAGACAGGGTGCTAACGCTTTTAGCTCGGCAGCTACAGTGAAGATTTCAGTAAATAACACAACATGGTCTGCAGACATAACAGCTTGTTGGCTAAGCTAACTAGAACTAGCGCTGGACACATCTGTTGGTAACGACAGATCACCTTCAGTCTGCTTCACTTCAGAAGAAGTTTTTAGTTTTGGCTTGTTACATGTGAACTACAGAAATGTTGAGGATGTTTCTTGAAACAGTTGAAGCTTCATGGATTCAGTTTCAAACAACAGACCTGAGCTGTCGTCAGTGTTTCATAAAGTTAAGTTTGCCTCGAGCAATGCAACATAAAACTGAGTGATTTTCAAAGGGAGTTTTGAATCATTTCCTCCAGTGTGATAAATACATCTGTTTGCTGATAAAGCTGTAGACGTGGATGTTGTGGAGTCTGAAGGTGAACCTGGCGTTCAGGAAACAGACTGCTGGAGGTCTTCTGTCTCTGGAAACACTAAAAACTTAATAAAAGAGCCAAAACATGTCGTCTTTAGGATTAAATGACGGTAATCAGGAACATCATGTCCTCCCAGAAACCACAGAGCAGAAAAGACAACATGTGGAAATCTGCTTCAGCTCTCAACAAATGAAAAAGACCCACGAGTGGATCGTCTGCAGATGTCTGAGACTTCAACAACAGGAACAATGAACCACCGTCTTCACCGCCCGAGGACGTTCAGCCACTATCTGCTGCTGCATCTGAAACAAGAGGCTGCCGACTGCGGTGCAGACTGTCTCTGAGCGAGGCTTTGAAACTTCAGACGAGGTGATCAAAGACTCACGTTGAACCAAATTAAAAGTCTGAGTTCACACGTAATTAATTCTGTTTATCAAACAGAGAATAATGAAGTTCAGCTCTGAGCTCTGTTTCTGTAAACGTCTCCTCTGTTTGCTGTTGGATCGTCTCCCGTTTCACAGTGAAGACCTGGGAATTAAATCCTGGCCCGGTGTTTCTGTCGCAGCAGGTCCACAGCAGAGAGACGCCGCGACAACAAAACGTCCCCATGTGAGAGAAATGTCCAGAGCTGCAGGCGACCTGCGAGCGTCCAGATGTTCAGATGTGAAGACAGCTGCAGGGACGCCAGAGCTGCATTATCTATATTATTATTATCATTATTATCATTATCATTATTATTATTTCTCTGATCATTGAGTTGTTTGGTCAACAAAATGTGGAGTCAAATGTCTTGTTTTGTCCACGACGACCCGTGCTCGAGACAAACGTACCTCAGTTTATTAAACATAACAACAGCTCGTGTTCAGTGTCTGCTGGTGAATTCGGCCTAAAAATGAATCCAAGAAGTTTCATTTATTTCAGGAAATATCCGTCTAAGTCCAGATGTTCTTTAGTGCGTGAATATTGTTGATACAATTTAAATTCGTAAACAAAAGCAGCCGACACTTCTGCCGTCTCACGGTAACAATATATTAACGTTACAGGGCCCAATGTCGCCCTGAAGGCCTCAGTTAAAATACCGTACGGTTCAGTGGCAGCGCTAACTTCTGGCCACACCCACCTGTGATGTCACAACAGGGGTTTTCCATCAGCTGGCAGGTAAAACCCCTCCAGTGACATCACAGATCGGGGGTGTGGCTAAGAGTGAAGTGTTGAATCTGTAACATTTAAAACGCGTTTGAATGTTTTGAGCCACACTGAACCTCGGCGTCTCTGAACGTCCAGCAGCTCCGTCAGCTGCACGATCTCCAACACTGAGGTGGAAAAGAGGAACAAAGACCTGACGACCACATCAATCAGTCCACACGTCTGCAGCCCTCACCGTGATTATCTGTTTACCCTCACCCAGCTTTGAAAACCAGTCACTTTTTCCTCCTGCTCCTCCTCCTGCTCCTCCTCCTCCTCTCAGAGAGCAGGGCTAAAATTACCCTGCATGCATCTGCTTGTCCCTGAAATGCATCTCTGCCCCTTCACAGACTCCACACCGTCTATAATAATAGAAAACCCCCGTCTCTGCTGTCCCCGGGGCCTTGAATCACTTCCTGAGCAGACAGATCACAGAGTCTCAGCAGGACCAGGACCCTGAAGCCCCCCCACGCTGCCGTAACACACTTCAGTTCAGTTTCCTGCGAGTCGGGCCCGTCCAGCTCGATTCCCACAGCGAGCGTGTCTTCCCACAGGACAGGAAGTGCTTCTTTATGTCCGTTTACAGTCGGGTCAAAGGTTAAAGGTCTCCACGGCCGGTCAGCTTTGGCAGAACTGGAAGTTATGACTGCGTGAGTGAACGCACCAGAGTCCATGCTGGAAAAACACGTTTTAAGAAAGTCAGCTGCAGAAAGAGTCGAGCCTGTGTTGTCATGACGACTGAAACATTCAATTAATTCATTTGATTTATTTGAATTATTCAGCAACTGTTGTCAACGTGTTCACAGCGCCGGCACCGACCCACAACGTCAACGCGGGACATTTGTCACTTCCTGTCTCTCTGCTCGACTTCATAACAGTCTCTACTCCGTCTCCAAACAAAGACGAAGATTTGTAGCCGGTCTTCATCATATATACAAACTAACTAACTAATAACTGCAGCTGTTGAACGCAGCAGCTTGAGGACCTCCCTCAGACGTGGACCCTCTGCTGCTGACCCGGTGTGGCTGTCTGAGGGGCTCTGGAACAGGAATGTCTTTGTAAACCGGGTCATGTGAATTTGGTTATTTCAGCAGCCGACACTCAAAAACTCTCAGGATGTTGGAGGGTCCTCGAACGCACCGACCTGCCCGCTTTCACCAGCATCAGAGGGAAACAAAAGACAGCAGTCTGGTCCTTTAATGGACCGAACGCAGACCGCTTCATTTGTAATAAATCTCATGTTCAGAGTCAAACCAACCACAGCTGGGTCCGACTCGTCTGGAAGAAACTTTCAAATGCTCCAAAAACACAATCCGCCGTGTTTCCATCCACCGGTTTGAAACCAATAAACTTAATAAGTTAGTTTGATCAGAAGATGGCGGAGTTCATCACACGAGGCTGGAATAAACAGAGCAGAAGAAGAGGTGGCGGACCACAAACAAGACCAGTCATTGGACACAACAACCACTAAAACATCAGAACCAGTCGCCTCGCCGCGTCTCCTCCTCTGGAGCAGCTGATCGTGTCAGTTTAATGTTGGCTGTGTTTCCATCAGGCAGAAATCTTACTGCTGCCGTCTCCATCAATCTTTCATAACCACTGTAAAAACAGTGTGTTGTCTCCTGGTACTTCCTGTCCTCCCATCAGACTGTGACGGCTGATAACACAGCAGACACTCTGCAGCGCAGCGCCTCCTCACAGGACGCCTCCTCACAGGACGCCTCCTCACAGGACGCCTCCTCACAGGACGCCTCCACGCTCACCTCCACGTTCACCTCCATGTTGACGTGAAGCAGCAGATTGTATCAAACTGTTTAGTCTGAGCCGACATGAGTCGACCCATTCACATGTTTAATCTGAAGACACAGACCGGATCAGAGTTCAGAGACACCGACCTGATTGTAAAGGACGAGTTAAAGGAACGTTCTGCTTTTTATTTCAGACACATTTATATAAACACTGGCTCTTCACAGCTGCAGAGGCTGAAGTTAATCTGAACCTCTGACGTTCAGTCCCCGTGTTGAAGTCACTGTGGTGCTGTGAAGAACCAGCACCTCGCTGACTATCTGTGCGTTCAAGGACATTCAGATACTCGAGATTTGAGACACAGTGTTTTACTTTGGATCTTTGATTTTCCAACAACTTCCCTCATAAAAACTGTTCATTTGTCTTTGACATCAGAGGGCCATGAACGCACCACCAGACCAAAAAACAAACACAGACAGAACGATCTTCATGCACTCATGAGAAAAGTTATCAGAAAATCAAACTGAAGAGAAACGTTGAGACGTTCGTTGCACTGAGAGTGTCGGACTGTCCTTGAAAGCACCAGCAGGCAGTTTTCAGCGTGGTCTCCAACTTTAAATCAATAAATATATAAAACCTGTTAGTCAGCAGCTGAACAGTCTGTCCTCAGTGTTAAACTGATCCTGGTGCTGTTTGGACAACACAGATCTAAAAACAGACTCTGGATCAGCTGAGTGTCAGAGACAGACCTCCACATTTATTATGGGATATATAGTTTTATATTCTGCTTCATACGCTGACATGAATGTGTTTATAACTTTAATAACTGCAGACAGCCCGACGCACGGAGCTCTGATATAAAACCCTCAGACGACGTTCAGACGCTGCAGCAGGAAACTGTCAGCTCGTGATTTTTAGTTTCATTTGCAGATGAAATGTCAGCGCCTGCAGCCAGAACAACCACAGCTACAATCAACCATCAGCTCGTCTCCGGTGGGAAAGCATCCGTGTGTGTGTGGAGGCCCAGGTGTAATTACACAGTTACAACTTCCTGTGACTTCATCACCGACAAGGTTTCATCCAGGTGTCGGTTTAATGACAACCTGTCACATGATCGACGAATAGAGACGACGACACGCTCGATGGAAACAGACAGAGAAAGGAAAGTGAGGAGCTCGTACACGAACACACACTGAGCAGAGTTTCCACTCAGCTGATCGACTCGCTCAGAAATCACTGAATCACTCACGACCGTCACCTGACAGCAAACTGCCAGAGGAGCTGAACACCGAGCAACTACCATCGAGTTACAGACGTGATTTAACAGATTTAAAACGACTGACACGACCTGAAGTCACCGCTGAAGTCTGACTCATTTAAAATGACCCTCGAAAATAATTCAGCTAAACTTCAAACAGCTTCCACTGATCTTAAAGGAACAGTTCACCCAAAAAAGTCACATCCAGTCACATCTCCTCCCCCAGTGCTCTCCTGAACACCTGAAGCAGCTGGAGAAACATCAGATGTCTCCACACAGCTCGTCTGCTGCGATCACAGCCTGCAGAACAGAAGAGATCACAGCAGACTTTATATCATCAGGAGGAGACGATGGCTGAGCCTGACTTTATATCATCATGAGGAGACGATGACTGAGCCTGACTTTATATCATCATGAGGAGACGATGACTGAGCCTGACTTTATATCATCAGGAGGAGACAATGACTGAGCCTGACTTTATATCATCAGGAGGAGACGATGACTGAGCCTGACTTTATATCATCAGGAGGAGATGACGGCTGAGCCTGACTTTATATCATCAGGAGGAGACGATGGCTGAGCCTGACTTTATATCATCAGACGATGACTGAGCCTGACTTTATATCATCAGGAGGAGACGATGGCTGAGCCTGACTTTATATCATCAGACAATGACTGAGCCTGACTTTATATCATCAGACGATGACTGAGCCTGACTTTATATCATCAGGAGGAGACGATGACTGAGCCTGACTTTATATCATCAGGAGGAGACGATGGCTGAGCCTGACTTTATATCATCAGGAGGAGACGATGGCTGAGCCTGACTTTATATCATCAGGAGGAGACGATGACTGAGCCTGACTTTATATCATCATGAGGAGACGATGACTGAGCCTGACTTTATATCATCAGGAGGAGACGATGACTGAGCCTGACTTTATATCATCATGAGGAGACGATGACTGAGCCTGACTTTATATCATCAGGAGGAGACGATGACTGAGCCTGACTTTATATCATCATGAGGAGACGATGACTGAGCCTGACTTTATATCATCAGGAGGAGACGATGACTGAGCCTGACTTTATATCATCAGGAGGAGACGATGACTGAGCCTGAGTCAACCCCTCCACCTGAACCCTCAGCTGCCTCAACAGTAAGACCGTCTCTTCCAGAACCGTCTCAAAAACCAAAATGGCAGCTGCGTCGTGGGGGACAGGACAGGACTTGTGTTGTCATGGAGTCCCAATGACAGCGAGTGACGGTGCAGCAGTGACCCTGAACGCACCACAGGCCTTTTAATTAGCACACAGCGACAAGAATGTGGAGTTTGTTCTTCAAAGTGAAGCGAGATGAGAGAACAAACATCAGGAGGAGGAAGAGGAGGACGTTTGCTGTGTCGGGGGCCAGGAGGGTAAATAAAGAGCCGTCAGCACCTGGAGACGCTCCTGAGGACCTGAGGCGGGAAACTTCCTCATCAAGCAACACATCTGAACGTCCTCCGGCATAATGACACGAGAGCTCAGGTGAGTGATCAAAGGTCACGTGACCACGAAGGTTTCAGACGTCAGAAACCATCTGCAGCTCGTTTTTATCAGATGGAGGAGAACATAAAGAAAGGTCAAAGGTCGAGCATCAGGTCACCTGCCAGGTCTCAGTTACAACATCTAGAGACCAACGTTAATCTGATATTCAAGCTTTTTCCTGACAAGTCATTTTCAAGTAAAGACATCAAACTTCTGGTTCAGCTTCTTAAATGTGACGATCTGCCGCTCGTCTTCGTCACTTCTGACAGTGAATGAAGACTTTTTGAGTTTTGGACTGTTGGTTTGATTAAAGACGTCACTTTGAGCTCTGGGAAACTCAACGTACACATTTATTGGACATTTTACAGACTAAACAAGTGTCTGACTGAAAAGAATCAGCAGATTAATACAGAGATACTTTATCAAACAAAAACTAAATAAAATCAACAAGATCTCAGTCATAAAACGTCCAATTAAAGGAGGAAGAAACGAGAGTCAGACAAAGTCAGTGATCCTCCTCTGATCTCCAGCCTCAAACTACATTTACACCAAAATGATTGAAAATTCAATATAACTGTAAAAGTTTGTGCTGTTTAAAAATACTGAGAAATCTGAATGGAGTTTGGTTGGTTTGAAACGGGCTCGAGGGTTAGAGCTCCTCTTCTGCTACGTACAGAGACGTGTCCTCCAGAAAGGTGTCCTACAGAAACATGTCCTCCTACAGAAACGTGTCCTCCAGAAACGTCTCCTACAACAGACTCACTGTCGTTTCTGAGCCGACTGTAAATAAAATGTCACCTTAACCTGCAGAGACACTTTGACTGAGACGGTCCCACCGACCCACCGACGATCATCTTTGTTTACAGAACACACAGAATTATATACTGTTGTGACCCCACACACACTACACACTACACACCATACACACTACACACCATACACACTACACACCATACGCACTACACATCATACACACTATATCAACACCATCTCAGCAGTTAATTTTACAAACATTTATTTTAATCAATAATTCAGTTATTTATCAATTACATGTAGGAAATTTAAATATTCATCACTTCAGATCATTTCAGGTGATTATGAATAAATCTGATTGATCATCAGAACCACTGCTGAGAAGTTTTCTTTCAATCGAGAAGCAAATGATCATTAATTAGAGCTGCAGCTGTTTGTTATTGATCAGGTTTACTGTGGTATGAAGTTCAATCATCAGGTTTCATGTCTGTCAGGGCAGAAAGGATTATGTAAAACTACAAAGGTATAATTATAATAATGTGTCGTATCATGAAAATGTGATTGTGTTTACAATAAGAGACGTCTGATGGATCAGGACAAAGACAGGATTATTGATTACTGTGACCGGCCCTGATCTCCGGGGTTACAGAGCAGTGCTTCACGCTCCGTCATCAGGAGGATTATTTCAGAGGAGCCGTTCTGTTCGCTCTCCTCTTCGGCTTTTTGTCAAACTGAACTCTTAAAATTCTTCAGCTCTCGTCACTCGAGGCCTCGGGGCCCCTCGAGTGTCAGTCGGGGAAACAATAAAAGGCCCCTGGAGGCCTCGAGGTCAACCGGACTGTTCAGAGAGGAAACTGAACCACAGACTGTTTCTGTCCGTCTGTGAGAGCAGCTCCTCCACCTGTCATCCATCACACCTCCACCCAGAGAGCACTCAGATTAAACACGGCACAGTCACAACATGTGAAAACCTCCTGAAGGCTCCGACACAGCGTCCGTCACACAGACTTCATCAGGTGAAACAGTCACACATCTTCAGTCTGTGAGCGACGACTCGTCACCTGCAGCTGAGCTTTCATTTAGATTCAGCCTGAAGTCGTCTCACTGTGAAAATCACTTAATGAAGCGGATCGACTGATCGATTCAGAACGTCAGATGGATTCGTGTTTGTGATTATACAACTGTAAAAGAAGCGTCAACACGCAGCACTATCTCCACAAAGCTGTCGTACAATCATCTTAAATATGAAAACTGACCAGAGCTGCTACGATTCATCAAATCATCGATCAAAATAAGATTAGTCACAAACTATCTGGGTCGTTGATTTATCGTTTGGACCATTTTTAAAGCAAAAACATCAAAAAATGATCCGGTTCAGCTGCTTTAATGTTCTGACTGTGAATGAAGAGTGTTTGAGTTCTGGACGGTTGGTTGACAACAGAAGACACCTGAAGACGAGTTAATGAATCAACTGATCATTAAAATAATCGTTTTGCAGTCGCTGATCACAGCTGCTTTGTTCAAAAAGCTTTTATATGAATTTATCTAGTTTTATTCTGAGCTTGTGTTTCAGACAGAAGAGATGCGACAGGAAACAAAGCAGACGGAGACACAACAGAGGTCCTGTTGGACTCGAACCAAAGATGTTAAGGTTGAAATCCCTGAGTCTGACCCGTCTTTACATTCAGGGAACCACTTTTCTTCTTCTCTGGCACCACCGGTGGTACGCATCACTCCTGTTGCCATGGTAACCTGTCAGAGGCAGGAAGTTGTCGGCGGTTGAAGAGACGGCAGCGACTCACAGGTCACGAGGCTCATTAAGACACTTTAAAACATTTGCATCAAAATGGACCGACGGTGCCAAACCAGAGCTGAGAATGTAAACTGTGTTGAAGCAGACGGGTCACGACGGTCCAAACTCATGGTTCCGTTTCTGATTTCATCTGTTTACTTGAGCACAGACGGCTCTGCTGCTGTCGGACTCCCACATGTGGATCAGTAAAGACTCTCCACTTTTGACACGTTCAAATAAGATTCACCAAAAATAAAACAACAAACGGTTCTGTTCCTCTAATCTGTCCAGAGTGAGCCATCCTCACAAACTCATCAATAAAGGATCTCTGGAGAAGACAATAAACCAACATGTCGGACGCTGTCAGCGTTTCCTCTGCCACTGATACTTCTTTTGAATTTAAAGTTTAGATTTGTGATGTTTGTAACGTGAACACACCTGACAACAACCGACTGTCCTGCAGGAGTCCACCTGTCAGACGTCTGTTGGCTGTGAAATGACAGAGACGTGCAGCTGAACATGCATCGAGTCTTACAGGAAGACACTGGTCTGTCCCGCAGACAGCGGCGGCGGCAGCAGTGCAGTGTGGGAAAACCAGCTGAGAGCTCCTCATCTCCCAACAAGCCATAAAAGAACAAGTGCACTTCTTTTTCCTCTGGAGTGGCCAGCTGTTGCAAATTATACCAATCTGTGTGTGTGTGTGTGTGTGTGTGTGTGTGTGTGTGTGTGTGTGTGTGTGTGTGTCGGGGGGAGGCGGGGGAGGGGGAGGAGGGGGAGTCATCTGGTCCGGACTCATTGTTTTGTGTCTGAGGAATGAGCTCAGCGTGGGAAACTGGGCTGAGCAGATTATGAGCTGCACAGCTGGAAGCTGCTGTGGACTCTGCAGCTGATGACAGACGAAGTCCCTTTAACACGCCTTCACCTCAACATCACTCTGAACTCCAACAATCCTGACGTGTCGCTTTGGGTCAGACCGGTTCTGGATCTGCACCAGCTTTTTAAATTAAGTTCTGACAGTTTGGACTCTCACTAGTTGTAGTTTCTGAGTGTTCAGCCCGTTTCTCTCCAGGAGACGTTTCGCCTCCATGTTCACACTTCAAAGAGCCCCTCAGGTACTGAAGCACTCAGAGGCCCTCCTCCTCCTCCACCTCCTCCTCCACCTCCTCCTCCACCTCCTCCTCCACCTCCTCCTCCTCCTCCTCCTCCTCCTCCACCTCCTCCACCTCCACCTCCACCCTCATCCTCCTCCTGCTCTTTGGATTTTGTGTGGAGCATCAACACTTTTTCTTTGATTGAACCAGATTTCATTCATAATTTTGCCAATTTAATTCAGACAAACGTCTCAAACGGCTGCTTGTGTTTAGATTTTAAAGTTTGGGCTTTTTGTGAAACGTAATTAAAGTTCTTAACGAGAGCGAGATATTGACCCGACTACAGGTTTCTGGTCAGACCAGATGAGGTGAGAGAACAGCAGAGTGCTGCTCGGTTCCCCTCGTCAGTCTCAGCTGTGTTGCTGATAAATGAAGGAGGCCCGTCTCCGTCCATCTGCACGTCTCTTCTTTGTCGGTCTTTCATGTCGGACTCGACCGTGCAGTCTGAGCTGCAGAGTCGAGTCGGGACACGTCGCCTTCCTGCCGCATCAAAGAGTCCAAACACACAGAAAGACGAGCCGACCTGAGCTCCACAAACACTTCACGCTTCCTGAGATTAAGTCTGCCGGCATCACAGCCTCGACCTGAACCTCATCCTCCAACTCAGCAGAGACACACATGAAGACAGGGACGAGTCGCAAACCTCCGCTGAAATGTTCCTGCAGCACCGAGCTTCAAAAACCTGTCGAGAACGTTCACACGGAACGATTCTGTCAGATCTTCTGACCCGTTTGATCAGATACTTCCTGATTTCAATCATTTATCAGGTTGAAACCACCAACAACATCTGACGACCCCTGAAAGTATTCGTTCACTGGTCAGACAGTTCCAGACTCCATTCAAAATGTAGCTCATTTTAGACAATGACTTTATATCATCAGGAGGAGACGATGACTGAGCCTGACTTTATATCATCAGGAGACGATGACTGAGCCTGACTTTATATCATCAGGAGGAGACGATGACTGAGCCTGACTTTATATCATCATGAGGAGACGATGGCTGAGCCTGACTTTATATCATCATGAGGTCACTTCCTGCCTCAATCAACTGAAAACTATGATTAACAAACTGAGCGTCAGGAGACACTTTGATGAAACCAGAGACGACTTCTCACATGAAAAGAAAAACTTGCTTTTTTCGATCATCACAGTTTCTGAATCACTGCGTCACAGTGAGACCTCCTGTTGGCGCTCTGACCTCTGAGGATCTCTGTTCAAAATCATTTTGGCACAATAGACTAAATATTTAAAATCCTGTAAACAGGAAACAAACTCTCGATGAAGACATAAAACTCAACGAGCTCTTAAACTCTCAACAAACAGTTGCAGGATCACTTCCTGTCCGAGTCACTGACGGACGTCGTCACACAGTCACAACATCTGGATGTCTGAATCGTCTTCACCCTCAAATCTGTGCTGCTTCAGGAGGACAGGCTGGGACTCTGACTTCCTGTGTGGAGGACTTGTCCCACCGGTGACAGGAGGGACGTCACGTGAACAAACAGGAGGCTCAGCTGGTGGCGATCAGACGCTCACTTCCTGTTTCGGCCTCATACCACAGCTGGTTTTTAACAATACGAGCGTGTGAGATAATTAAATCGCATCAGAATGACTTCACACATTCCTCCGATCACACATCTCTGAGGTTATCTGCAGCTCAACAAAGCCTGAGCTCTAATTATGAGGAAAACAGTGAGCCGACAATGAAAGCAGCCCGAGGAGGAGACTCAGCGTGTAATTAAACACATTTCCATTTGAAAATGAGGCGTTGAGCCCACTGCAGCTCTAATCAGAGCTCAGCACCTGAGGCTACAGAGACAGCAGCTCAGCTCCACCAGCAGCATGACTGAACCACTCAGGAATGTCAGGCCCTGTTAAAAACAGTAGTGCTGCAGGGAGGCCGGGGCTTCACAAATAGACAGGTATTTTTAAAAGGCCGAGTCGCAGCTCCGGGAAACTAAGACGACGGCTCACAGAGCCGCGACGAGCGCTGCGAGTCAGGAGAGCTGCAGAGAGGCCGATCTGATTGGTCCTCCAGTTTATTAAACAGGAAACAATGTGAAAAACCCTCGTCACAAAGAAACTCTGCTTTTATTATTTCCTTCATTAATCGATTAGTAGTTCATCAGAAACATGTCAACATATTCAGTTTACTGTCACAGAGGAGGAAAGAAAACAGAAAGTATTTACATTTAACAAGCTGATGATCAATCAATCAATCAATCAATCAGAACAGCTGCTGATTCATTTAATAGTCTACAGCTTATTGATTAATTGTCGCAGCTTTGTTTTGTCTGATCAACAGTCTGAAACTCAAACATATTCACTTCCTACTAACAAAAGACAGCGTTCACTCACCACCAACCAAACTCTGTTCAATTTTCTGAGTATTTAACAAAAACGTCAAGTTTTATGTAACAATTCAACAGACGTCTGAAAGTCTGTACATGTCCGACCAACAGTTCAACGTCCAAACATATTCAGCTCATTGCGATACAAAGACAGAAAGCAGCACACGTTTGGGCTTTTTCACGTTACGAAATAATATTTTGATACTTTTGCTTCAGAAACGACTTAAACACAAAAACAAACAATGTTAATTATAATTTCCAAAAACAAAACAGAGTGAGAATGAAAAACTCCTCGAAGGCCGACTGAACACCTCAAACCAAAGTAAGCTCTCACTCACCACCAACCAAACTCTGTTCAATTTTCTGAGTATTTAACAAAAACTTCATATTTTACTTATTATTCAATAAACCTGAAGTCTTTAAACGTCACAGTGTCGACCAACAGTCCACGAGTCAAACACATCAAGTTTACTGTCACAGAGAAGTGATCACGTTTGAGAAGCTGGAAATAACGAGTGTTTTGTCGTTTTGCTTGAAAATGACTGGAAACATTAACCGATTATCCAGATGGATGCTGATTCATGTGTTGATCCCTGGAGCTCCTCTTGTCCCAAAGTCTGAACCACATTAAGGACGTTTAACACGTGTGACTGCAGAGCAGCCGCCTCCTCTCCTCTCCTAAACTACAGTTTCCAGGTCAGGAATGAACTTTCATGCTGTACTTATTCTCTGAACAGCATCTGCCAGCAAGCCTCCTGTTTACTGTCAGAGTGAGGCCGATGTGTTGGGACTGAGTCCTGAGGACGACTTCGGTCCCACAGAGACACTGAGAGACCAGCTGTCCTCAGGACGCCTCAGTCCCCCCCAACAACTGTGTCTACAGCCCTGGTGATGCGTTTAGGGGCTGAAAGGACACCAGGCTGCTAACTTCACACCTCGGGCTGTTTGTCAGGAGAAAACCTGAGCTGCTCGGTTTGTCAGACAAACACCGGAAACCACAAAGTGAAGGTGACGGAGGAGCAACTCCAACTGCTGCTGGGCCCGGCCCTACAGAACTGAGCTGCAACCCCCAGCACACGCACGCACGCACGCACACACACACACACACACTCCACCCCCAACAATGAAACTATGTCCTCCATGCTTCACTGCTGGCAGCAAAAATTCCTCTTTCCCAAAGTTTCAGAGTTTGACAAACTTTGATGAAACGAACATGCAGAGACAAACCTCTGCTGCCTGCTGAGCTCTGCCGGCCTCAGTCAGAACCGACCTGCACACACACTCAGGCCGGACTCCTCACAGCACTTGGCCAGTGTTAAGCCTCCCGTCCAGCCCGCAGCCCTGCTCACATCACAAATCACAGCTCAGATGTTCTTTGAATTGAACGGTGCTGTCTTTGGCTCGACACACTGTTACAGAGCCGAACAGGACTTTGACTTATGAACTTTTCAAATGACATATTTTCACCGCTGTGTGTTTCTGCCCGTTAAGGTGTATTGAGATGTGTCGCCGTGGAGCGACGTGCAGGAGACCTGCTCTGTAAAGTTGTGATCTACGAGAGAAAGAATTAGTTTGATGTTTTAAAGTTTGTGCCGAATAAAAGAGCAGTTAAATTAATGTATAGAAAGTATGTAGTTGTGTTCATGTGTGTAGGTGCTTTCATCAGTAAGCAAGAGAACCTTAAATTGAGTGTTTTTCGAGTGGGATTCGGCGCGGCGGATCTCTCGCGCGGAGAGAAGGGGCTGTTCCGGGGATCTTACCGAGGTGCAGGGTGAGGTTGATGGAGTTCGGGTACTGGATGCCCGCCAGCATGGTCTGGCTCTGCCACCAGGTGGTGTCCTGCTGGTTGTTGTAGTCGGTCAGGTACACGGCGCTGTGGTGGTTCCGAGGGTCCTGGGCGGCGCAGATGTGGCAGGACTTGGTGACCCCGGTGGCGCCGGTCTGCACGCAGTACTCCTCGGGCGGAGCGCCGCAGGTGTTGGTCGCCACCACCGTCACGTTGAACGCGGCGTTCACGAACTCGGGCATGCAGCGCTGCGCCGCGCCGCGCTCGTCCGAACACTCGTCCATGGCAGCGCGGACACACACCGCCACCCAGCTCCAGGCCACCAGAGCCCGGATCAAACTCTGCATTGTTTCAGTCCTCTCCGTCCTCCGCGTCGAGCAGAAACGGTGCGCGGCTCCGACACAAACTCTCCCCGAACTTCTCCAAAGTTTACGGTAACGGTCCGGTTACCGACTGATTCCCGAGGAAACGGCCACAGGTGAGAACATGCGGGGAGTCTCCGCGGCGGCAGGTCGTGTTCGCTCCGGCCCGCGTCCGCAGCTTGTGTCCCGGCTGTGCTGTCCTGAGAGTGTCGGTGTCGCTCGGCCTCAGCTCTTTGTGTCCGCCGCCATGCACCAACTCCAGCAGGAAGAGACGAGGCTGCAGACTACACCCCGCGCGCACTGCGCAGCTCCGCGGCGCAGGGGACGCTCCGGCCACTTCCGCGTCCAACTTCAGGGAAAGTCTCCAACCGGCTTCATCTCTGAGCCACGAGCCGGTGACCGCTGTTACTCTATTACACCAGCTCGTTACTGTATTACACAGCTCGTTACTCTATTACACAGCTCGTTACTGTATTACATCAGCTCGTTACTGTATTACACAGCTCGTTACTCTATTACATCAGCTCGTTACTCTACTACATCAGCTCGTTACTCTATTACACCAGCTCGTTACTCTACTACATCAGCTCGTTACTCTATTACACAGCTCGTTACTGTATTACATCAGCTCGTTACTGTATTACACAGCTCGTTACTCTATTACATCAGCTCGTTACTGTATTACATCAGCTCGTTACTCTATTACACCAGCTCGTTACTGTATTACATCAGCTCGTTACTGTATTACACAGCTCGTTACTCTATTATATCAGCTCGTTACTGTATTACACAGCTCGTTACTCTATTACACCAGCTCGTTACTCTATTACTCCTGAGCTCTGTGGACAGAGCTGCTAATTAAACTGTGATTAAAGAGACGTCATCAGACGGACTTTAATTCAGATCATTAACATCTGGAGCAGAGTAACGAAGTACATTTACTCAACTACTGAACTGAAGTACAGTTTAGAGGAACTTTGGCTGTTTTATTGTCCGCTGACTGAAACTGAAGTACTTCAACACACAAGACAAATGTTCAGTTTTCTTTTACTTTAGTTTCTTCAGCTAAAGATTTGACAGTTTAAACTAACACGTATAAAATACTGAACACTGATACGTTACTTTACAGAGTACGTTACTTTACAGAGTACGTTACTTTACAGATTACAATCTGACTTTATTTATTAGAATTCTGATTTTTTTTAAGATTTCAACCTTTTACTCAAAGTTCAGATGTTTTCTCAGATTTCTGGATCAGAACTCTGGATCAGGACTCTGGATCAGGACACTGGATCAGAACTCTGGATCAGAACTCTAGATCAGGACTCTGGATCAGAACTCTGGATCAGGACTCTGGATCAGGACTCTGGATCAGAACTCTAGATCAGGACTCTGGATCAGAACTCTGGATCAGGACTCTGGATCAGAACTCTGCGTCCTGAGTCGTGGTCTGGTCTCTGGGACTCAGTCAGAGTCAGTTGGGTTGTGGTGTCATTAATGACTGTCTGCTGCCTCAGCAGGTTCTGACAGATGTTTGGATCTTCAGCCTCTCTGACTGAAACTACGTCACTGTGATGAAGAGTCGGTTCATTAACACACAGCTGAGCTCTGATTAGATCTTCATCACTTTCGCACACAGTGAAGCTGAGATGATGACTGACAGGTCAAAGGTCAAACATGAGTGCTGTAACGATGAGTCAGCGGGTCAGTAACTGAACATGAGCCGGGTCATCATGAGGAGCTGATGTCTGACGTGTGTTAATAAAGTCATCAGTAATAAAACATGAAGGAGCCGACTGAGTATATTAAATATTATAAACTGTGGTCGTCACAATGTGTTTATCTGACTGATGACAAAATCAATTCATCTAAAAATGTAATCTGTAAAGTAACTAGTAACTAAAGATATCAGATAAGTGTGTTGGAGTAAATCTGGATCAGTTATACTTGGGTACATTTAACATCAGATACTTTGAGACTTTTACTCGAGTACTCTTCATATGTGTGACTTTTATTTATCTGGAGAGCACTGGACAGGAAGGTAATCTGAAAAGTAACTAGTAACTTAAGCTGTCAGACAAATGTAATAGAGTATAAAGTAGAGCACCTTGAATTACGAATGTACTCAGTTACTTTCCGGGGTAAAAACATAATAATAATAATAATTGATAAACAATGATAATGTTCTCGAGAACGTTGAGGTACTTGTACTTTACTTGAGTATTTCCGTTTTCTGCTACTTTATACTTCCACTTCACTACATTTATTTAATAACTGGTTATCAAATAAATGTATTAGTTACTAGTTACTTTACAGATTACTTGCTGCATCAGAGCCAAAGGAGCACATTTTTTAATTAATTGATTTTGTCAGTAATCTGATTACAAATTCCTTCAGATCTGAGTTTATTGTTCATAGATATCATGAATCGTATTGATCATCAGCTTTGTTGATACAGAATAATAATCAGTTCAACAGACATTTAATATTAAAATCATGTTCTCCTGAGCTGAGCTGTGAACAGACGGCGCCACCTGCTGCTCAGCTGCTGCCAGTGTCACAGAAACAATCTGTGAAGGTTTCAGTTATTGTTTCTGCAGCTGATGTTTGAGTAATAAAACCGTCAGTCAGTTCAGAGTATCAGTTATAATGTCGTGGTTTCATTTATAGATCCAACATTTAATATCAGATGCTGTCAGACCCGCTCGAGCGCTGTTCACATGGGTGACTCATAATTAATCATGTCTCTGGTTTTAATGACACTCGTGAGTCTGATTGATCAGCTATGACAGATTTATTGGGGACACTGACAGCAGATACACATAATCAATACAATCAAACACAATTCACCAAACTGAGACAGACATGAGACCACAGAGAGTTTAGCTCCTGATACAACACAAGCAGCAGGAGCAGCAGGAGCAGCAGGAGCAGGAGGAGCAGCAGGAGCAGGAGGAGGTTCGCTCTGAAGGTTCTTCATCTGCAACATGTCTCTTCACTGACCCACTAAAAAACTAAAAACATACAGTTTGTGTTTGAATGATGTCATCAGGACATTAATAACCTCCTCTGTACCCTCCTCCTCCTCCTCCTCCTCCTCCTCCTCCTCCCCCCCCTCGGTACCCTCCACCTCCTCCTCCCCCTCGGTATCCCCCTCCACCTCCTCTGTAGCCCCCACCTCCTCTATAACCTCCTCCTCCTCCATATCCACCTCCTCCTCTGTATCCTCCTCCACCTCTGTAACCCCCACCTCCCCTGTACCCTCCTCCTCCCCTGTATCCTCCCCCTCCTCCTCCATACCCTCCTCCTCCACCTCCGTATCCTCCCCCTCCCCTGTAACCTCCCCCTCCTCCTCCTCCTCCTCGGTAGCCTCCTCCTCCTCCACCTCCTCCGTCAAAGCGTCCCATCTTTGGAGGTCGAGGTCCGTCTCCCATCCTGTGCAGAGGTGATGGAGGTGAGTCACAGTTAGACGTGTTTTTGGTGAACTGACCCTTTAAAAGTTAATAAAGTTAAAACATGTTTTAAAAAAATCAAAAACTTTGATTTTATATTCAGCAAGTTCTGTGTGTGTGTGTGTGTGTGTGTACATGTGTGTACCTCTGGTTGTTGTCTGTATGTGTGTGTGTGTGTGTGTGTGTAGCTCTGGTTGTTGTGTGTGTGTGTGTGTACCTCTGGTAGCTGTGTGTATGTGTGTGTGTACCTCTGGTTGCTGTGTGTGTACGTGTGTGTGTGTGTGTGTGTGTGTGTGTGTGTACCTCTGGTTGCTGTGTGTGTGTGTGTGTGTGTGTACCTCTGGTTGCTGTGTGTGTGTGTGTGTACCTCTGGTTGCTGTGTGTGTGTGTGTGTGTGTGTGTGTGTGTGTGTGTGTGTGTGTGTACCTCTGGTTGCTGTGTGTGTGTGTGTGTGTGTGTACCTCTGGTTGCTGTGTGTGTACGTGTGTATGTGTGTGTGTGTGTGTGTGTGTGTGTGTGTGTGTGTACCTCTGGTTGCTGTGTGTGTGTGTGTGTGTACCTCTGGTTGCTGTGTGTATGTGTGTGTGTACCTCTGGTTGCTGTGTGTGTGTGTGTGTACCTCTGGTTGCTGTGTGTGTGTGTGTGTACCTCTGGTTGCTGTGTGTATGTGTGTGTGTGTGTACCTCTGGTTGCTGTGTGTGTACGTGTGTGTGTGTGTGTGTGTGTGTGTGTGTGTGTGTGTACCTCTGGTTGCTGTGTGTGTGTGTGTGTGTGTGTGTGTGTGTGTGTGTGTGTGTGTGTACCTCTGGTTGCTGTGTGTGTGTGTGTGTGTGTGTGTGTGTACCTCTGGTTGCTGTGTGTGTGTGTGTGTGTGTGTGTACCTCTGGTTGCTGGCCACCATGTTGAGTCCGGCTGCAGACGGTTTGGACACGTGTCTGATGACGTTGAGCAGCCGCTGGTTGCTTTGGTCTATCTGTCTGATGTATTCTGGATCTTTGGTCACCTCGACAACCAGAGCCTCCAGTCCGGCCCGCAGAGCCGCGACGCCGCCCGCCACCTCGTGAGGAATCTTCAGTTTGATCCTGCACGCATTAATGTGAAAGGTCATCACTCACTTCCTGTGGGACACTCAGAGCGGACCACATGTTGTTGGTCTGTTCTGACGATCAACAGTCACTGTGAACTGTCTCATCAGTCTGCAGTGACGTGATCAGCTGATTAATCAGTCAGTCAACACAAACAATCTCAAACTGTTTGTATATTTGATTCATGAAAGAGAAAACGGTTTTCTCTGAACCGAGGCTGTTCATTGGTTAACCCAGATGTGAATCAGCCGGAGGTCTGACCGTAACTCTGATCACGTGACTTCTCACCAGTCATCGAGCTCCACGATGTCTCCGTTGGAGCCGATCTTCTTGCAGGCGAACAGCAGCAGCTGCAGCGGACTGACCAGAGTCATCCCTTTAGCTGAGATCGCTCTCGTTCGGATCTGAGACACAAACAACAAACACAGTTACAACAACACAACCATGACACACAACATGTTGTGTTCAGAGATCTGGGATATTAGTTACAGTTACTCTTCTGTCAGCTCAGTATTTAGCAGGAAATGTCAGCTAGTTTTGTCATTTTCTGATTTGGTCACTCGTCATAAAAACATAAATGTGACTCGTACCTTCTCACCGAAGACAAAGAACGGAGAGGGGTAGGTCATGTCGTGGCTGCTGAAGGGGCAGTTGACGGAGGATTTGTGGATGAGGGCGTTGCGCCCCTCGGTGGTCAGGATCTTCCTCTTCTCTTTGTGGTAGCAGACGTTCGGGTACAAGCCGAAGGTCAGTAGAGAAACCACCAGGTCCAGGTTGTTGTCCGGTCCGACCGTGTTGAACATCTGAGTCATCAAACACTCTGACGGAGACGCAGGAGAACGAACATGAAGACAACTGACGGTTTGAGCTTTAACGTGTATCTGGTGCGTTCAGGTACCTTCAGGAAACCCAGAGTTGACCAGGATCTCCTTCAGCTGGACTTTGGCCTCCCAGGTCATCCTCAGAGTCGACATGTTGAGACGTTTGTGTTCACAGAAGTTATTTTCTGCGTCTTCACCGTTAATCCTGACATGAACACAACGACAACAACAACGAAGGGTCAGACACACAAGTCTTCTTCATTTGAGCCGGCACATCAGCTGACAGACTGAGCGCTCAGACCGACCTGACGTCGTCCCACGCCTGGAAGACGGACAGCAGAGCCACGTGATCAGAGAACCGGCTGCCGGAGAAGTTTCTGTGGACGAAGCCGAGACGTTTCCCCTCGCTGATGAACGGCTCCGGGAAACAGGAGGCAGCAGAGATGGTGCACATGGCGTCTCCAACGCTAGAGGGAGATGTGAGGAAACACATTTAAATCAGTCAGACAGGAAGCAGGCAGTCAGCTGATCTGTACGGTGAAGAGCAGCAGGACAAACTGACTGGAAGATGCAGCCCATGATCATCATCTTCCCCAGCCGAGGCTCGATGGGCAGGCGAGCCAGAATCCGTCCCAGAGGAGTCAGTTCATCGTTGGAGTCCAGAGCGTCCAGCTCTGAGACAAGACGACAAAATGTTCATATTTTATACCATAAAAACAAACATCCACATTATTTCTCAGAGTTCCTCAAAAGCCTTTTTTTTTCTTCTGGAAAATCCCTTTGACATTATTTTGACTTTTAAATATTCAGTTAGATTTAATTTGGTGTTACTGTATTAAACAGAATCAGATGTCATCTGCTACAGCGACACCGGCAAAATCTAAAAAACATAAAGAAGTAAATATGACATTAAATGCACCAGAAATAAGTTCTGCTCAGTTTCAGCTTCTGCACAAACATCTTGTGTTGTGACGGAGAAACACACGGCAGCAGAAGTTTCATACTGAGAAAGAGCTTCAATAAAAAACAAACAAATATCAGTTTATGTCCCATTTTATAAATTAATTGATGCCTTTATTTATTTTTGATTCTGACAGGTAAATAATACAGCAAGTGTGTGTGTGTGTGTGTGTGTGTGTGTGTGTGTGTGTGCGTGTGCGTGTTGTACCTTTCAGAGTGTGTTCGGCCTCGATGACGGCGTCCAGCGGCGGCGGCTCGATGGCCTTGGACAGGAAGTGTCCGATGGCTCCGAGTCTCAGCAGTTTGATGCTCAGAGCGACTTCGTGCAGCGGCGTCCTGAAGATCTCTGGAGTCATGTGAGTCTCCAGCCTGCACACACACACACACACACACACACACACACACACGCACACATACACACGCACACATACACAGACACACAGACACACACACACACACACACACGACACAGACACACACACAGACACACACACACACGCACACATACACAGACACACAGACACACACACACACAGACACACACACAGACACAGACACACACACACAAACACACAGACACACACACACACACGCACACATACACAAACACACAGACACACACAGACACAGACACACACACACACATACACACAGACACACAGACACACACACAGACACACAAACACACACACACGCACACATACACAAACACACAGACACACACACACACACACACAGACACACACACACACACGCACACAGACACACACACGCACACATACACAAACACACACACACACACGCACACATACACAAACACACACAGACACGCACACATACACAAACACACACACATACACACACACAGACACACGCACACGCACACGCACACAGACACACACACACAGACACACACACCTGTGATCAGTCTGATGGAAACCACACAGCTGACTGCAGACTGAGGAGGCTTCAGGAGGGGTCGGGGGTATTAACGGGTCATACCTCTCGAATCGAGCGTGGCTGCAGAGGTGGAAGCAGAACCCGGGTCGGACTCGGCCGGCTCGACCTTTCCTCTGCTCCAGGTTGGTCTTGGAGGCCCAGACGGTGGCGTAGTTGGTCATGTTGTTGTGGGAGGTGAAGAGCTTCACCTTCTGCCTGTCAGGACACCAACAGGTGGATCTTTAAACTGGGATGTGACATTTAAGTCCGACACAGAGGAAATACTCACATCCTTTACTGCGGCACAGTATTAATACTACACTGTCATACTGTCACATGAATGTAGCGCAGTAACAGCACAATATTTCACTCTGAGGTGTAGAGGTGGAAAGTAGGATGACAGGAGACGACTCAACTTGTCCTGCAGTACTCAGTTACTCTGCTCTGACACACTTACTTGCAGGAGTCGATGACGTAGACGACGTCGTTGATGGTGATGCTCGTCTCTGCGATGTTGGTCGACAGGATCACCTGCAGATACGAACGACAAACATCACTGTGACGTCTCTGTACCACACTTTGTCACGTATCAAGTGATTCATGCAACACAGATCTGAAAGGATGTTGGTTTACGAGCTGGACAGAGTTTATTCAGAGGGTTTGGTGGCAGAATAACTGTTTCCTTCTTCTGAAGGAACAAACACAGACTTGACTCTTCGTGTCTCACATGAGGCAGAAAACTAAAAACCACCAGAACATGTGACGGATGTTTTGTCTTCTGCTGATTGTGATGGAGGCAATATTGCCATCGACTTGACGATAATGGATCTAAACTGAATGGATGTTGTTCTTTCTGGTCTGAATCTCACTAATCAAATAAAAAACAAAGTATTTGTGTCCTGCAGCGTCTCAGACCTTCGTGATGTTGTCTGGAACTGGTTCAAACACCCTCCTCTGCTCCTCCCGGGGGATCTGTGAGTGCAGCGGCAGGACCCGGTACCGGTTACTTCCTGGAAACAAAGACAAAAAAAACAACCCGTTCACCACAGTCGGACCCGAAGCTGGTTTCCATGTTTGATACGACATTTGTACTGATTTCATTTATTTTGATGCACATTTTGGATTCTTGATGTTCAATATTGTTGTTGTACTCAGCTGTGTTGTGTTGTGTTGTGTTGTGTTGTGTTGTGTTGTGTTGTGCTGTGCTGTGCTGTGCTGTGCTGTGCTGTGCTGTGTTGTGTTGTGTTGTGTTGTGTTGTGTTGTGTTGTGTTGTGTTGTGTTGTGCTGTGCTGTGCTGTGCTGTGCTGTGCTGTGCTGTGTTGTGCTGTGTTGTGTTGTGCTGATGTACCAAAGTGTGGGTTGGTCTCCAGGTGTCTCTGCATGGAGTAGATGAGGTTCCAGCCGGGCAGGAAGATGAGCACGGCTCCGCCCACCTGCAGCGTCTCGATGTACTTGAGCAGAGCCTCCACCAGCTCGAACGACGTCTCCTTCTCGTTAATCTGAGCCATCGAACGCTTGGTCTCCGCAGAGTACTCCGGCCCACAGATCACATTACAGTTCGTCTGCAGAGAGCGAGGGCGTTACACTCACTCAGACTTTTAAAGAAAGCTGTGATATTTTCTCGTCATCGTTTGTTTCGGCCACACGGAGCAGCAGAAACAAGTCTCACATCAGGAAACTTACATCGTCCTCTCCTCCCTCCTCGTCTTTATCCTTCTTCTTGCGGTCCATTGGTGGAGGGACGAAGTTGGTCATCTGGATACAATCTTCCAGGAAATACTCTGTGAAAAATGCAAAAATGAGTCGTCCTGAAAGCTCTCGATACAGCACCAGGTTACTAATGACCCCTCATCAGAAATCTTCATCCTGTGTTAAGTTTGAAACATGATTTATTGGAAGTGATTTGATTTTTGTAAACTCTCAAATATCGTAGTTGGAGGAGCAAACTGAAAGTTATTTAAATGAGGTGTTTCAGATCCTCTGAAGTCTTACTGATGATCTGCAACATTTAAATAACTTAACGAGGTTTCCGTCTCAGGTTTGTTCAGCGATGCTCCGGATCACGTGCCACCACACTGAAGGGGCTGGCAGACGTACCTTGAACAGGGAAGGTGCGTCCGAACACCTCGATGATGGGGCTGTTGAAGAAGTATTCTCTGAACATGGTGGTGTCGATGGTGGCCGACATGAGGATGACGCGGACCTCTGGGTAGGCCTGGACCACGTCTCTGAGGACCACCATCAGGAAGTCCGTCTGCAGACACACAAAGGGAATGACGATGGAGCCCATAAATCGCTGGTTTGTGACTCTGTAGCTCGTGAGCCTTTAAAGTGGAGCGATGTGCACGTCTAAATAAATGTATATCTGCATCATGAAAGAACTGACATTGATGTCTCTCTCGTGGATCTCATCAACGATGACGTGACTGATGCCTCGGATTCCTGCTTCCAGCTTTCGCAGCAAAACACCTGAAACACAAAACCCAGTCATCAACATCCTGCTGACGGAAACTGAGTCCAGAACAAACTTCTGCGTTTTAGACTCAGCGAGGCGACACCGTCGTCACTTCACTGCTCTATGAGGACACAAGCATCACACTTCATCATGATTTACTCATAACTGACCATCATTCTAACCATCAGTCTGATCAGAGGGGAGGACAGAGACGCTTCATCATGAGGTCGTTTTTCTGCTCAGGGATGCTGTTGTTTGCACTTGTCTAGTTTCTATGTTGGTTTTGAGACAAAAGAGGAGCTTCATGTCAGCCAACAGGTCTGCTGCCTCTTAAAAGAAGCCCGGCTGGTCTGGACCTCAGTGGTGGACACTTTCAGAAGCTCCCTAGAATATTAAACATCTAGCAGGGATCAGTTACAGGCTTTTTACGTACCGACGGTGCAGAAGAGGATGCTGGCGTGGGGGCGAGGGAGGACGGACTCAAAACGGACACTGTAGCCGCAGGATTTCCCAAGATCCTCTGCTCTCTCGTAGGCGACTCTCTCGGCCACAGACACAGCGCTGATCCTCCTTGGCTGAAGAACGTACGAGAGGTACCAAGTTTGTGTGGATCGGCAGTCAACAAGCAGAATATGCACAGTAACCGGCATCAGAGGGGATTTAAGAAGACGACTGATAGTCTGTCAGATATTAAACATCACTGGTCTTTAAACCTGAGGTCAGATTCAGATCAAACCTGAGCGAACGCTTTTAGTTTGAAAGTTTCTATAAAATCATAAACATGAGATCTGAAAGAAAAGCCGGAGGATTTTAAACAAATTCTTCATGTTTGTTCTTCTTTAATCATCCTGTTGTTTATGAGACACGTTGGGAAGTTTCTGCTGTAAACTGCCGAGGAGAAAAAACATTCGATGAATTCAATCTGATGATTTCTTCTGACAACATTAAAGTTCAGTTCCTGTGTGTCCTGTTGCTGCTGTCTGCAGGCGAACAAAGAGGAAGCCTCACCTGCGTGACGACGATGTTGCAGTCAGACGCTTTGCCTCCTTTGATGCAGCGGTCCAGGATGTACTGAGGAACCTGAGTGGTTTTACCGCAGCCCGTCGCTCCTCTGATGATCACCACAGGGTTGCTGTCGATGGTGGCCATGATCTCCTCCTCAAACTGTTTGACGGGCAGCTGGTCGCGCTCTGACAGGATCTGAACGACACACGTTTTAAATAAAGTTTTACTTCAGAACAAAGAACGAGAGGAAACGTCACTAAAAGCAGACCGACCTTCTGCAGGGTCTCGTCATGGTCCAGCTGGTACATCAGCTCATCGTGCAGGTCGCCACTGATCTGCTCCGGGGTGCACTGCAGGAGGGGTCACAGTCACTCATGTAACACGGTGACATCACAACAGAGCAGCCAATAGCAACATCTTCCCTTTATAACCCTGCAGCTGACCTCCTGCTGTTGACATGAAACTGTTTAGCGTTCACTGTTTTAACACCGCTTCTGTCTGCAGCCTCGTCATGACCTACATGTGTGATGACATCACTACGTTACGTGACGTGTGCTCTGTCCTGGATCAACTGTGTTCATATTAGACGTTAACAACAAATAAACGGTTGAAGGTGAAAGACTCACGAAGGCCAGCGGTCCCTCGTCGATGTTGCTGCTGGTCCAGGGGTTCCAGTTGACCTGCGGGGGCGACCAGGGGACGACCCCGGCTCCGCTCTGACGCTGTGACGGCTCAAACATCGCCATCTTCCCCTGAACCAGAGACACCGAGCTGCTGGCGTCTTCAGGCTGGACGGGATCAAACACAGTAAAGTCAGAGTCCAGGTCACAGAGGATTAACCCTCAGCACGCTGATCTGCGCTCAGTTTGGTGGCTCAGGTGACTCACAGGTGAGGGGATGCTGACTCCGAGCTCCTGGACGACACTGGCGAGCTGCTGCTGCAGGTCAGGAGACACGTTGACGTCGTACGCCTCCAGCTGGACAAAAACACAGGACGTCACAAAACACAAACGTCTCTCAGTGAAACGTTTCAGTTAGATCTACGGGGCGCTGCAGACGCACAGTCTCTCCCTCCTTCTTCTTGGTGACTCCTGAATACGCCTCGATCACTCCCAGGTGGTAAAGCTGTCGGACCAGAGACAGAGCGCACGACTGGGCCGCCAGCTTCTTGTTGGAGCCGTGCTCTCGAGCTGTGATCCCTGAGGAGCAGAGCACAAGACGTTACATCGTTAACAGACGACACCAGACCACCGCTCAGCGGTCGTCACAGCTCGCTCTGCAGACGCTTGAGGATGTAAACTACCTCACGACGGCACACGATACGTATTCAGAGGAAAAGTCTCTTACTTCTGCCGAGCTGCCTCACGAACAGTTGCATCTCTGCTATGAAGCTCCTGCAGACACAAACACAAACATCGCAGCTTCACTTCCTGTGGTCAGGATAAACACAGAAGTAACTGGTGAAGCGATGGACTCACCTGCTGTGCTCTCAGGAGGAAGCCTGTATGTTTTTCTGCCAGACTTGAGATTAAAAAACACCAATCAGCAGCTCTGACTGCGGCTTCTCCCGGCTGCTCTCTGCCCTGCAGCGAACAGTGACACCAGAAATCACAACCAGACTCTGAGCCCGAGCTGCACCCATGGGACAGCTTTAGTGCACCTAAACGCTGCCCCATGTCTTCCTTCAGTGTGGTTCTGAGTTCTGGTGTCACTTCAGCCTACAAATACTCAACAGCGGCCCAACTCACCAGCTAAATGTTGGCTGTTTTCTAACAGGACGCCAAAATCTGTCCTCGTCTGTCCGTCATGTTTTCTGCATGTCTACGTTTCTGCTCAGTAGATTTGTTGGTGCGCTTGTAACAAATGTTCTTGTTCTTGTATTAAATCTGCACCGTTCTCTTCTTCTGTTATAGTCCAACAACTCAGCACAAACCAAAACAGAACTTCTGTTCCCATTTATAATCATTCTGGAAACTGATTCAGCTGGTGAGTGTGTGTGTGTCTGTGTGTGTGTGTGTCTGTGTGTGTGTGTGTCTGTGTGTGTGTGTGTGTGTGAGCCTGCTCTCTGCTCTGGTTGGTCGGTGGGACAGTGAGTCCTCCGTGGTGTGGCCGACACACTCTGGAGGTCTCTGGGTTCACAGCAGTCCGGCAGAAAAACATACAGGAAACATCTCCGACCAACAACCGAACACCAAGAGTGGGATTTCAACTACCAACCAACTCATTGATACACATTCATTCAGGGCTCAGGTGAATAAGAGTGAACAGGTAACAATCAGCTCAAACTGTCAGACTGGATTTGGAGAATTCTGATCCAGACCTGTTGTGGTCCGGTCCCACTTGGCTGTATTTATACTCAGCGCTGGTTTTCTCCTTCTGGAAGAACTGGTTCAGACGGGCCTTGGCGTTCTCCAGCGTCCAGTTACCATGGAGATTAGCGTTCAGGTCCACCTCCTCCGACTCCAGAGTCTACAGGGACCAAACAGAAAACCAGAACACCTTCACTGTCTGCAGGAAATACTTAATGTTATCCAATCCAGAGCCAGCTGGTTCTGGTGCCGTACCGCCTGAGCTTCCTGTTCGTCTCTCTTGGCGTAGTACTCCTTCAGGTTGGCTCCTCGGTCCCACTCAGCTCCTCCTCCTCCTCTTCCTCCTCCTCCGCCCCTCCCCATGTTTCCTCCTCCGGAGTAACCGAGTCCAGTCACTCCTGGTACCGGCCCGCTGAAGCCGCTCTCTTCTAACAACAGACAAACACATAATCAACATTTTTACTTTGTGGACGTCTCCTGTTCCACCATCAACATCACTGACAGTGAAGCGTTCAGGTGACGTCTCCTCAGAAGACCTCCGTCACCGCCACATGAAGGACCTTCAGACTCTGTGAGAGGGACAATAACATACCGTGCTCCTGTTTGACTACAAGGTGAGGAGGCAGTGGACCGCTGGAAGGAAGGTTTCCAAACCCACCAGCTGCTGCTGCTCCTCCTGCTCCTGCTCCTCCTTCACCTGCTCCTCCTCCATCAAGCTGGTCTGCTTCTGGAGCGCTCGCCTGGTGTCACAACATTCAGCTTTTAAGCAACGCTTCAATCAGAGCTTTTTAATTCAGCACCAGGATTAAAACTGAGACGTCTGAAACGTCATCTCATCATTGACAGAACAACTGGAGCAGTGCTGACCCCCAGAGCCGGGACCTCTGCCGCGTTCATCTCCCCGATTCGGACCAGGTAGTTGACAAAGTCCCTGGCAGCGTTGGTCTGAGCGTCCTTCTTGTTGGTGGAGTTTCCCATCCCGATGTAGCTGAAGCTATCGACACGGACCTGAACAGAGGAGGGTTTATGTGAGGAGACAGGCTGGAGACAGGCAGCCAGGTACTGAGAAGATGCGATGGTCAGAAAACTCACCTCACACATGAACTTCTGCCTGTTTTTGTTGCCGGCAGCTCGGATGTCGTAGTTTGGAGTCAGCTTCTTTTTTCCACACCAGGCGTACAGGAAGTTCTTGATGTCCGCCATGGTGGACTGACGGCCGGGGGAGTTTCCTCCTCTGTAGACCCTTAAACCTGAGAAGTGACAAACCGCGGTCAGTTTACTTCTTCAGAGTCGATTCCTCGACTCTGATCTGGGATCCAAACTCTGCTATCTGTCTTTACATTAACTCTTGTATGTTGTTAAACCTGCTGCTTCAGGGACTGAACAGACTCTCTCAGATGAGCCTGTGCACAGCGATGGGAGTCTGGCTACCTGACACTGAAATTAAGCATTTACTGTAAATATTAGTAGGTTTTGAAACATGGCTACCAAATGAAATAAGTTATTCAATGCCAGACTTCACCCATAAATCAGTACATTTTTCCGCTCTGCTAACCTGGGAGACATTATCGACTACAATGATGTGATTTAACATTTTAATGAATAAATGAAACCCTTCGTGGGATTCGGGATAGAAATATTGGCCGAACGATGTACAACACCAAGTTATTTCAGCAGTAGACCCAACTGACTCCTGAAAGACTATGTCGTGTCCGAGAGGGATACTCACTTTAATTTCAGAAGTTTTTCAATGGAGTTTGGCAGTCTGTTTTAGACGGACAATTCAAGACAACGGAGCCTTTTAAACGCCACAGTGGACGTAAAGACAAGCTATAATTTTACTCAGGGTTAATATTCTCTGTCTTTTAATGTCAGTTAGTTTTATTCCAATCACATGAGACCTGAAGGGGCGTGTGCAGCTCAGCTAACGTTAGCATACACACCGGTTTACCTTCGTTAGCAAGCTGCACTGCTAACGCTAGCTACCGAAAGTAGCGCTAAAATGAAATCACATAGCAGCTTTTTTCCACGTCTTCTGTCCACCGGGACACATTTAATCACACTTCACACATGCATTAATTAAAGTTATGTTAACAAGCACTGAGTGAACCTCTCTCACTCTCTGCCCGATGGTTAAGCTAATGTTTCCTTGTTGCTAGCGTCCACTCGCTTCATCTGCGCTCACAGCTAGCAGCTAACAGCTAACAGCAACACTGCGGCACCGTTAGCTGAACAGAAGTTCTGATTAACAGCAGCTTTGTTACCGACAATCAGCCGAACAGCTCCTGCAGAAACACACCGGCGGTCCACTGGCTCCACTGCAGCGTCCGTGTTCTGAAGATCACTGCCGGTCCGTGTTCCCTGCAGTACCGCCGCCTACTGGACCGGAGTGTGACTGACCAGACTGGTGTTACAGAACCCTTTGAATGGGTTTGTTGTAGAAAGTGAGTTCAGCCAGCAAAATTATAAACATCATAATAATAAACATCATCATAATAAACATCATCATAATAAACATCATAATAATATACATCATAATAATACACATCATAATAATACACATCATAATTATATACATCATCATAATAAACATCATAATAATATACATCATAATAATACACATCATAATTATATACATCATAATAATAAACATCATAATAATAATAAACATCATAATAAACACCATCATAATAAACATCATAATAATATACATCATAATAAACATCATCATAATAAACATCATAATTATACACATCATAATAATACACATCATAATAATAAACATCACAATAATACACATCATAATAATAAACATCATAATAATAAACATCATAATTATATAATGTAAAATGAAATAAAACCTGAGATCATCAGGAACATTTTCCTCCTTGATGTGTATCTTAAATATAAACACATATTGGACAATAACTGTATCATGTATTGTAAGAAGCTTATCATAAAATCAATAACTTGATCGGGTGATCGGATGTGAGCAGGTTCTGGTTTTGTTCTGAACACTAGAGCGAGTGTGTTCAGACTGACTATGACCCAATGTGGAAACATCAGAACATTTAAGAAGGTGAGCAGTTACTGCTCTCTGAGTTCTCTCCAGCTCAGGCTCTCGTTGATGTTTTTCTGATGAATGCAGACTTGATGCTTTTCATTATTCAGATGATTTTGATTTAAAGTTGTTGGTTTTTTAATCTATTTTTTACCTTTTCATGGGTTTTTGGACGGGACAGCTCAGAGGAATCACAGGAAGTGGTGATGACATGCAGCAGAGGGCCTCAGGTCGGACCTGAGCCGTGGACCGCTGCAGTGAGCACAAAGCCTCGGGTCATGACCCCCCTGCTCGTCCCACCCTAAATGTTTCATGATGACCCTCTTAAAAAAGGTTCAGAGACACTAACGCCTGAGCAGATGAACAAGAGTCTATGAGACATCAAACATTCACACCAGTGTCCTCGAGGGAGCGCTTCACCTGGTCGTCTGTCACTTTCACCTCAACAAAACATGAAGAAAACTGTAAAACAACCTTCATATGACATCATCAAACTGCGTCTGTAGTTTGATGATGTCAGTGAGAGCCCCTCGAGGGTCAGAGACAGACACTCTGATGATAAATCATCCTTCAACTGCTGACGTCCAGTTTAAAATGCCTCGTACCTGTTGTTTACTTATCAAAACATAAACATATAATCATTAAGATCCAAGATGGCTGCCTCGGTGTTGTTTTGTTCATTAAGAGTCGACACGCCTCATATTCCTCCTGCTGTCTTTATTAACACTTTCAGCTTCATCCTCTTCATTTTAAATGTTGTTAGTGTTTTCATTTCACAACAGGTTTTTATTTTTGTTGTTATTTACGACGCTTGACGTGTTTTTGTTTCTTCTTGTGACAGTTTTTCACTCAAACACACAGACAGTCAACAGACTTCTTATAAAACCTGTCAAATCTGTAAGCAAACTGCAAACTTTAAGTGTAGTGGAGGAAAACTACAATATTTCCTCCTGAATACACGAACAAAGTACAAATATGTCACCAGTGTCCTCACAGTACTCGAGTAAATGTACTCAGTTACATTCCAGCTAAAAAGTGAACTCAGGGTTGAGAAATGCAGCCAGGTGTTGATAAGGTGTGTGTGTTCAGGGTGTGGCGTCGACACGGCAACAGGAACAGGCCGGGCGTGGCTCTGAGTGTGTGTGTGTGTGTGTGTGTGTGTGTGTGTGTGTGTGTGTGTGTGTGTGGAGGCCTGCAGCAGTGTTCTTGTGCAGATTAGCGATGGGGAAAGTGTTTGTGTGTGTAACCAGGTACTGACAGGGTGTGTGCGATGGGTCATAATGTGTGTGTGAGTAACTGTGAGTGTGTGTGTTTGTGTCTGCGGTGCAGGGTGTGTCTGCTGCTCAGTCACAACCTCAGCCTCAGGATACAGTTTACAAATGGAAACAATCCTCAGTAGGAAGACGCACAACGAGAAATCAGAGCCGCGGGCGCTGGTTAGTGCTGGACACACACACACACACACACACACACACACACACACACACACACACACACACACACACACACACGTCTGGAGACGAGTAACTCACAGTTCAGGTGTAATTTTGTTGGTATTCAGAAATGACAGAAACGTTTCTGGACTCTGGTGAATCGGATCTGACAAACAGACCCAAAGTGTCAGAATCAGAACACGAGTTCAGTTACGTTACTGAAATATTACTCAATTACAAGTAAACTACTGTTATTAAAATAAGACTTCCCAGAGTATTAGTTACTTTTAAACTAAAATTATGATTTCAAAAGTAACTAAGTAGATTACATGGTGTAATGTTTACTTAAGTACAATTACAGGTTTTAAAAAATACTCAAAAATGACTTAATTACAATCAAATATCTGTAATTAGTTACTTCCACCCCTGGTAATAATAAATGTGGTGGAAAGTAACTAAATACATTTACTAAATTACTGTGTACCTAAGTATAGTTCTGTGGTACTTGCACTCTATATTTATTTGCAGATTCAGATTAATTGATTTAATAAAACAGAAACATATTGATCTCCAGTCTTCAGAGTAATGGGATACATGTAACAGGATTATGTAATTAGGATACATAAAAAAGGTAACTGTGTTCCAATGAAGTTACAGAACAAAAGATGTAATTAGATTACAGGTACATTCAGAGGATTGTGTGTTTTCATCATCTTATTATTTATTTTCACGAATCTTTCTTTTTTCTTTTTCCAAATGTGTTTATGGATTTTTTACAACACATTACAAATACAGTAAACATGAGAAACAAGCTACCAGACAAAATCATAAATAAAATAAAATAAAAGAATTATAAAAACACTCAAAACCAGATGGCACTCATCGGTACAGAGGCAAAGGGTACTGTGGCATCGGGCTGCCCAGTGGTTGCACAGGGGGAAGATGCTACGGTCACTTCAGAGACTGAGGGCTGATTGAAGTCCACATTTCTTCACACATATTTTCCTTTCAGTGAATACGTTATTTTTTCCATCGCTATAACTTGTACAATGTCCTCTAGCCAGACTTTTGTAGTCGGCCTCTGTATAGATTTCCAACATTTTGTCGAATCTTTATATTGAGGCAATCCAAAAGTACCTGAAAGTAATCAGTTACATTACTTTAATATTGTGATTCTTGTATGAGGTTACTGACTACATGTTTTAACATGAAGTAACATAAAGTAACTTTTCCATCTTCAGTGATGTAACGAGGAAACGCCAGTCGTCAGGTGACTGGCTGCTCCAGTGGATGTTACAGGACAGCAGCTTCACTCCACTCTCAGCAGCTTCACTCATCTGCTCTGCTCTCTGTCTTCTTGCTGATAGAAACCTGTTTTAACGAGCTGATTGAACAAATCATCACTTCAAGTCAGAAGTTGGACAAAGACCTTGTTTGTTCTGAGGTGTTCTGCTGCCGCTGGCCCGACCCACAACCCCACAGAGTTCCTTGTGGACCTTTACGTGATGATAAACGAGAAGTTATTCCACCAGCGAGCAGAAAGTCACGCTGCAGTGATGGTGCAACGAGCCAGTTAAGACTTAAATAGTTGCACCATGTTTCAGGTGTAAAGTACAACTACTACATGATACGTGATGATAACACAGGGAACTATAAAGTATTTAACCCTTTAGAGGCCGACTCGTATCCCAGCATGCAGCGCAGCGAGAAGACTTCTAACATAAGACATAAACATGAACCACAGCGGCTTTATAACAGCAGCTGAATACAGACGGGCCCTTCAGGACCTGCTAATGTTTAATGGAGTTTTATTGGTCCAGTCCAGCCGGGTCAGTCCGACCCGTGTTCAGCAGCACTCAGTTTAATTTAGAGTCTGAATTTTAATATTTTCCACTTGAGGAACAGAGTGTGTCCTCTTCATGTCCCCCACATGTCCCCCACATGTCCCCCCTCTCAGCTCAGCCCTGAGACACGTCTTTGTGTCGTGAAAATGTAAATATGGTGGAAGATCCCAGTGAACGCCCACACACACACACACACACACACACACACACACACACACAGTCAGTCATATCCTCTGACGTTGTGTGTGTGTGTGTGTGTGTGTGTACAGTGTGAATCACATGTGAGTGTGTGCAGCGTGTTGAGACCTGCAGCAGGAGAGGAGTTAAAAGGAGACGGTTTGAGGAGCTGGACGAGTTCAGAGGACATCTGATACAGATCTGGTTTTTCTTTGAGGATTCACAACATGAAGAGCAGCAGCTGGATTTCACTCTGCGGGCTTCTCACTGCAGTCTGCGCCGTCCAGGCCACCTACACATACTACTGTAAGTACCTGCTCACTCAGCAGCATCTTCACACACTGACGCCTGAGCTTTAGTTTCAGCTGCTGCCTCCAGAAACAGCTTGATGTTTGAACACGACGTCAACATTTCAGAGCTGAGACTGTTTTAACCGTCTGTGATTCACTAAGAAGCTAAATCCATCAGTCAAACACTGATTACACAAAGATTAAAGAGCACGTGCTGTCAGAGACACGGAGCATCAGCAGCACTCAGGAAAGTACAGATCCGGTGTTAAAATATCACTGTGGTCACCTGTATGAAGAGTACTCGAGTAAAAGTCTTAAAGTATCTGATGTTAAATGTAAGTAAGTATCACAGTATCAGTAAAGTAACTGATCATATAGTTACATGTTTGTATAAACTGAGTCAGCTGATCATCACCATCACTGTTTTTATCTGACTGATGAGAAAATACACTCATTTAAAAATGTAATCTGTAAAGTAACTAGTAACTAAAGGTATCAGATAAATGTAGTGAAGTGGAAGAATAAAGTAACAGATGGAAATACTCAAAGTTGCACTCAATGAAGAGTATTTCCTGAGTAAATGTAGCTTTTTAAAGAAGAGAACAAGTTGAACATTAAAGTGAATTAACTTGATTTATTCTGTCACATCAGCTTCTGTTTATTGAGGTTAGTAAGGTTTCTCCAGGATTTCTTCTGATGTTAAAATGAAACGTTCATGTGAAGTTTAACGATATGAACTGTGATGTTCAGATACTCATGACGTTATAATGACGGTGGTTGTAATTATGTGATGTAAAACACTTTCAGTCAATACTGAGTCAAACACCTGAGATACTCTGAATTATAACATATAAAGAAACGTTCAACAGAGAAAACACAACAGAATAATTATTTTCATGTTTTATATTTTACTTAAACTGAACTTCGTTTATCTCGACTGTCTCACAGTTTGAAGAGCTCGTAATCTGATCATTTTACATTTCCATCAGTTTTATTCTGACTGAACAGAAACAGGGAGGCCGCCGCCCTCCCCTGGCCCTGGGTGAGGCCGCCGCCCTCCCCTGGCCCCTGGGTGAGGCCGCCGCCCTCCCCTGGCCCCTGGGTGAGGCCGCCGCCCTCCCCTGGCCCCTGGGTGAGGCCTGAACCTGAGCAGTGAGAGGGGAGCTGCCTCCCCCCTGAGGGAGGGAAGTTATTAGCTGTCATAGTTGTAATGATATACTGATGGTGAGTGACGGCTGCAGCTTGCTCACCTGTCTCACTGCGCTGTGCTCAGGTAGCTGTCAGCGTCAGAGGCTCCAGCGATACAAGTCAAGTCAGGAAACGACGAAACGTTGAAAATAAAACGGGATCATTCCTGAAGCCTGTAGATAAGATCAGCTCTGTTCACATGTGACTGTGTCAGAGACCAAAACTCAATCACGTTAATCATCACTAATCTAACTAATAAACTCACTGACAGTTCTGGACTTCTCTCTACTCTCAGCAGCGTCATCCACTGATGAATGTAACTGAGTACATGTACTCAAGTACTTTACAATTCAATTGGATGTTGCCAAAGCGTCTGTCCAAACACAACAAATAACAACACACTTTACTTTATTTCCAGTTTCTGCTACTTTACACTTCCACCCCACCACAGTTTGGAGGCACATTCTCCACTACATGTATCTGTTAACTTTAGTTACTAGTTACTTTGTAGATTACATGCTGCATCAGAGACAAACAGTTAAATTAATTCATTCATTTTATCGGTGATTGAAATTAAAAACACCAGATCTTTACTTTTACTCGAGTATGACTGTCGGGTACTTTTTCACGTGGAAGAAAGTTCTGGAGAAAGTGAGTAAGTGGACCTTATATAAGTAGATTTATTCAAAAGTAGTCAAGAAGGAACTTCATCACTGTACGCTTTAATCAAAATCATCTGATTTACCAAAATCATTGTTTTATAAAACGTCTTATATAAGACAGAAATGACCAAATCACGTTATCACTCTAAATAAAGAGATAATTCATGTTTATAATGTTACGTGGACGTTACTCTGGCGAGCTAACAATGGTCAGCTAACAGCTAGCTAACATAAAGAGCGACCTGTCATTTAACACAGAGAAAATGAAGACTTTTTTAATTAATGTCTCACGTATGACTTTTTGGCATAAAAACACACAAATGACTGATGAAGTTATTACGATCATTTGTTGTTTTACAGCTGTGGGAGCAGGAATCAGTTCTTATTTCTGAAGTGTAAAGGTGATAAATGAGTTATAAGTATACTTCTGAGCTGTTAAAGAGGGATCAGGGCCACCTGGAGCACAAACACAACAGCAGGTTTAAGTTCAGACGTACATTTGGACACAGATTTGGACCTTCTGAGTTCTGGGGATCAACCTTTACCTGATACTTTCCATGACTGTGACGTAACAACAGTTTGTGGTTGTGATTATTTGTCGTGTGTTTCTGGTTTCCTCGGGTGATAACATCTCATCTCGTGTCGTGTTGTGTTGGGTTGTGTTGTGTTTCCTGTCTCTGTGCTGTGTGTTGAGGGAGGAATCCTTCCAGACACACACAAGTTGGAAACTGTCTCATAAAAGCTGTAACAGCTGAGCTCATCTCTGCACATGAAGTGTTATCACAGTGAGTCACTCGCTGCTGTACTCTGAACCGCAGTGACCGGGCGCGAAGTCTGCTGTCGCTACATGAAGCCCTGAATCAGAGGCTGATCTGAGGTGAACCGCGTCCCGACGGTCAGACAGACGAACAAACAGACGCACCTTAGAGTCACCTCACCTCTGAACGCTTACATTAGACCTGCAGTCAAACACTGATGAGGTGAACAACGAGCCTGTGAAGGTGATTTAACTTGTTGAAAAGTCCTAAATCTGATTAAAACACCAACACCAGACAGATTTTGTGGCTTTTTCCTCTTTTGATTGAGCTTCCAGTCTTTGTGCTAAGCTAGGCTAAACACATCCCAGACCTGGAAACTGATAGCTAGTTAACTTGTAGCTGGTCAGCTAACTGGGGGAAGCAGCAACTTTCTATTTCTTGTCAGCAATAAAAGTAGCCTAGCTGTGTTGGTTTGATAACGTTAGCTCTATTTTTAATTGCTTCAACATAAAGAAAGACAGAAAAAAACCTTTTCTACAAATATATCTCTGAATAAACTACTGTCCAGTTAGCTACCGAGCTAACGTCCGTCACAAAGCTTCTCAAACCAAATCACGTGTCAGGAGATTAATTTCTCTCAGTCATTTAAACTGAAGTCAAATAATATGTATTTAAGACATATATTCGCTCCGTCAGCTCGTCCTGCAGGTTGGTTCAGGCCCCTGATTCAGTTTCCCTCCCTGTCATTACATAACTTTACCTCTACGGGCTGCACGGCTCTTTGCTACAGCAGCAACAAGTAGCAGCCTGTTGATGGTGAATTTAAATGAAGCTTTTATGGATGAAGTCTTCTCAGATCTCTGCAGGCAGACGAGGCGTTGGCTGGTGTGGGTGGGACTCTGTGGATGATGATTTGTCTGCAGCTCTCTCTGAGATCTGTGAACAAACCACAGATCATACGAGACACCTCAGCCTCTGTAAACATCTGTAATGCTGGTTAAACCTCAGAGGGCTTTTCAGGAAACCAAAAACTCTGTTTTTTACTGACTGTTTGATCAGATTTGTGTATTTACTTCAGTTATTCCTGCTCAGGTTTTCATTTTCAGCTCCTGAACTGCTTCGACTCTCAGAATCAATCACCTGAATGTTGTTTATATTATATTGTGACTCTGTACACAGCAGTTTATATCCTTTAGTTTATGTGTTATGTTGGATATCTATATTTTGTTAATCATAGTATTTACCTTATAGCAGAGTTTATACAGTAAAGTGATTCACACAAAGGCTACATGGATCTACAACATAGCAGGACATTCAAAAGATGAGCTCTAAATTATCTGAATAAATAAAAGGCAGCGACAACAAGTTACAAACAACATAAGACAAAACGACCGAACAGCTGCCATTAAAAAACTATCCAAAACAATATCTAAAAATCTAAAATACCCAAAAACGTAGACAACCAGAAGAGACAGAAGACAGTTTCTGCAACAACAACGATGAATAAATGTGATTAAAAATAAACTGACTTCTCCTCCTGCAGCTATCACACGCTGCGACTGCAACGGGCGCTCTCGATACTGCCTGCGGGACGCTCAGGGCCTGCACTGCGTCGACTGCCAGGGAAACACTGAGGGCCGACACTGCGAGCGCTGCAAGGACGGCTTCTACCTGGAGGGGGCGGGAGTGAGCTGCACAAGCTGTCGCTGCAACCCCACAGGTGAGGAACCACAACATACACCTGTCCTCAAGACACACCCAGTGGTTTGAAAAGGGAAACTGTTCAGTGTTATGATGAAGGTCGGACTTCTCAACTTGTTTCTTTCCCTCCAGGCTCGGTCAGTGCCACATGTGACAGCAGGGGGCGCTGCAGCTGTAGAGAAGGAGTCACAGGAGACAAATGCAACCGCTGCCCGGACGGATCCAAGATCGGACCGAACGGCTGCCCGCAAAGGTGAAAAAACACAGACTCAGCTTTAGCTGAAACTTCAGCTCCTTTCAGAGTCACTCTCACAAACATGTTTCCAGAAGCACCAGAGAATCAACATCTTCAAAGTCTTCAGCAACGGGACACAAATCATCATCTTCAGGAAATGTTTTTTAAAAGTTGTGGGTCTAACTTCCTGTTGATTGTTGTGTTTTTCAGACGTCAGCTCAGAGAGGATTCTGGGAGTTTGACCTCGCCATGTTTCTGTTACGGACACAGCAGCAGTTGTTCTGCACGGTCCGGTTACTCGGTCCACAGCATCACCTCCACCTTCACCGAGGGTAACCTTCACCTCTCTCCTTCAGAATAAAAGAACCCTAACAATTTCAGCAGTAAACAGTGGATTCTGGGTTGAGTTTTCAAAATAAAAGTCCAGATAACACTGTTTGTCATAACGTGTGAGGTGACAGATGTGTTGTATTTTCAGGTCCGGAGGGTTGGAGGGCGGCGACAGTGCAGGATGTTACGCCTGATGACGTTCACTTCCGCTGGTCACCAAAACACCGGGACCTGGAGGTGATCTCCAAGAACAGCCTGCCACTTTACCTGTACGCCCCAGGTGAGAACAAACCCCGCCTACTTCTTCCTCCTCCAATTATCTGCAAATTTCTTCCTTTCCTGTCCTGTCCTGTCCTGTTCTGACCAGGCGTGTCTCTCCTCTTCTGCAGCTCCTTACCTGGGGAACCAGTTGCTGAGTTACGGTCAGAACTTTTCCTTCTCACTGCGTCTGGACCGCGGCGTCCGACACCCGTCCACCAATGATGTGATCCTGGAAGGTGCCGGTCTACGAGTCTCGGCCTCGCTGGGTGACCTGCGGTCCATCGTCCCCTGTGGACAGAAGATCAAATACAGTTTCAGGTCAGACAATAATTCAGGTCAGAACATTCTTGTCCGTCACAGTTGAGAGAACCTGATTCAGTATCCAGAACAAGTAGAAACGTCAGATTTACTGAAAGAGTGAAGCTGAAGAAACTTGTTTCATGAAAGAACAAAGTCATGTGACCTGGTGTTTGTGGCAGGACTGCAGGACTGATCCGACACCAGCGGTTCAGAGTGAAATCATATCTTCTGTCTCTTCTGAACAGACTGGATGAGCAGCCTGGCAGCAGGTGGAGGCCTCAGATCTCTTCCTTCCAGTTCCAGAAGCTTCTACAGAACCTAACCGCCATCAAGATCCGAGCAACATTTGGTGAAAATGGTGAGCTTCAGCAAAGCTTCATAAAATTACATTCTTGTTTTTATTTTTTAAAATGAGCTCCATCATCAGCTCCTGTTTGTTTCTGAATATTTGGAGGCTGATCTTTATTGATTGTTGTCTGTTCAGGACGTGGTTACCTTGACAACGTGCAGCTGGCGTCGGCTCGCCGTGGCGACGGTGTCCCTGCCCGTTGGGTTCAGACCTGCAGCTGCCCGCCGGGATATGAGGGCGAGTCCTGCGAGCGATGCTCAGCCGGTTTCAAACGGAGGATTCCTGCTGACGGAGCCTTCAGCCCCTGTGAGCCCTGCAGCTGCAGAGGAGGCAGCTGTGACCCGCAGACCGGAGACTGTTACTCTGCTGACGAGACCCCCGGAGAGCTGAGCTGCCCTGACGGGTCGTACCGTGACCCCAGGCAGCCTCGTACCTGCGTGAAGTGTCCCTGTCCGGAGGGAGTGTCCTGCTCGCTGGCTGCTGGATCGCTGGCGCCACGTTGTGACGGCTGTCCAACCGGGACCACCGGTACGTGTCAGGATTATTACGTTACATGAGATTAGAAACTGGTTTGATTGATAATATTAGAAATCAATTGATCAAAATGCTCTCGCTGACTCAGACCAAATATCCTCACATTACTGATATAAAAGTCTCAACAGTATGATAATAAAGTGTTTGTATCCTCCTTCAGGTCCTCGCTGTGACGTCTGTCAGGAGGGTTTCTACGGCGAACCTCAGCGGGGCGACACTTTGCCGCAGTCCTGTCAGCCCTGCGAATGTAACGGCCACATTGACGTCAGAGTGGCGGGAAGCTGCGATCGCCGCAGCGGCGAATGTCTGAAGTGTCTGAACAACACGAAGGGTTGGAACTGTGAGGACTGTGTGAGAGGTTTCTACCACAGCCGAGCCACCGACGCCTGCAAACGTAAGAACGGCGTCAAACAGACGAAAAAATTAAACTGATCAACTGATTTCCTACATAATCAGTGATTTTGTCACATCACACGCTCTTAATTTAAGATGTAAAGGACGAAAGACTTCAAGGTTATTAACAGTTGTTTCCTGTCTTGTTTTGTGGACCAGCATGTGCCTGTGATGTTCAGGGATCTGAGTCCCAGCAGTGCGATGATTTGGGTCGCTGTCGGTGCAGACCGGGCTTCGAGGGTCTCAGGTGCCAACGGTCCAACTGTCCCGCCTGTTTCAGCCCCATCAAGTCAAAGGTAGAGCTGTGAAAACTGAGCCCATCACATTAATAACATGAACTAACCATGTTAATATGTGACATTAGGGATCATGTTGAAACCAGACAACAGTTGTAAATGAATTTGTTGAACTTGTTTGTTTCAGATGGAGGCTTACGCTGCCAAACTGAAGGAGCTGGAGACCCTGTTCTTAAACATGGATGGAGACTTGAAGCCCACCAACACTGCTGAGATTGAGGCTACTCTGAGTGACACCAAGAAGCTGGTGGACAAACTGCAGGACGACACCAACCGGCTCGCAGGTAAGACAACACTTCCTGATCTTTAACGACACGTATGATGACAACATTACCAGAAAATGACTTCACACCTCCTGTGTCCAATAGGATCGGAGAAGAGCCTGCAGGGTCGTCTGTCATCTATCAGCAGGAGTCAGCTGGCCGAGGGGCAGGAGATCCAAAACATGGCCAACGCAGCGGACGACATCAAACAACAACAGCAGACGTACAAGACGAAGGTGGAGGAGGTTCAGACTCTCATGGAGGAGATGAAACGCAAACTGGACGAGGCCAAGGCCGACCTCAGAGCAGCTGTAAGACGATGTGATGCAGTCGTACTAACACTGAATCAGACTGTCGGAGGTCTGATGTGTGTCCACTGACTATACTTGTCTCTAAATCCTGCTTTTCTCTCCTTCCTGTCAGGAGGTTCCTCTCGGAGACGCTCCTGTGGGCTCAAACTTCCTCTCTCCGTTGGTGGACACGGCTATGAGTCTGGCTGATAAGTAGGTCCAGCATGTTCTCTTCATGTGCTTCACTTTATTGATGAACTGACGACAGGTCCATTACATCGTGTTATACGTTTCTGTCTTCACTATTTCCCGTCTCTCCGTCCTGCAGACACCAGACGACGGCTGACGACGTGGAGCGAACTGCCACCGACGCTCTGAGTGACTCGCAGAAGAGTCTGGCTCTGGTCCGAAACCTCATGAACAAAGAGAACAAAGTCAAAGAGCTGATCGGAGACCTGAAAACCATGTGAGTCCCTTCTGTCAGTCTGAATGCTGAGATGATTAAGACCTGTGTTTCCTGACGGATGAACAATAAATGATCTGGTCGTATAGTTCAATAATCTGTAGCGACACTCTAAACTGATGATGTCTGTGTGTGTTCAGGTATGATCAGACTTCAGCCCGGGTGAAGGGTTTGGAGAACCAGGCATCCCGGCTCAGCAGCGAGGCCAGAGACGAGAGCAAAATGGCAGACGGCATGCTGAAAGACATCGCCAGCATGGAGCGAGGAATCCCACCGTCCCTGAAGGTAACTGGAGGATAAAATGTAAAGTTCACCTTTAAAACAAAGAGTCCTGACTGAAGAAATTCATGAGAAAGTTCTGTAAGTTCTGTTCAGTCTCTTACCTTCTGTGTTCTCCCATCATGCTCAGGAGGCAGCAGACGCCATGGATTCCAAGTTGGTCGGTCTGAGAGATGCAGTGGACGAGAACATCTCAGGCTTCCGGGCGCTGCAGGAGGGCGTGGAGGAAAACAAGGCCGCCACCGAGGTCGTGCTGGCCAAGGGCAAGGTCGCTCAGCAGGTACTGAAGGATTATGGGAATCTAGTCCAGGCCTGTTAACTAACTAGTAGTAATCCAGCTATCTTGATATCCTCATTTGGCAGAATGCCCTTATAACTTACCTGTTAGCTAGCATGTTAGCTGTTTGCTCTCCAGCCACAGTAGCATCCACACGTCATCACTATGTCAACAAGGTTTCATGAGAAGTGAACTGAGGACACAAACTGTCCAACATCAACTGGAACAATAAACAGAAAAACAGAAAATCATCAAAATGAAACAATCATAAACTAAAAAAACAAGAATCAGGTAAAATGAGTCGTCACATTTGCGTCGTACAGGCTGCTGAAGTACAAACACTTTCCTGTTTGCAGAGCTTTATTAGTCACAGTTTTGTTGTTGAGTTGTGTCTCAGTACGTTGGTGTTCATGTGTTTCCTCTGCAGGACGCCAACAAGCTGGTGGACAGAGTGGACGTCGCCAAGGCCGACACTGAAGCTGCTCTGAACCGCATCAACAGCAACACCAAGGAGCTGGACGACGCCCTGAACACCCTGAAAGGTAAACAGACCGACTGAAGAGACTCTTTGTTTTCTCTGAAACCTCTAAAAGCTCCAGACTGACTCCTCGTCTTCCTCCGCAGGGTTTGATCAGCAGATCGCCAACGGCAAAGCTCTGGCTGACGCCGCCATCAATCGTCTTCCCGGCATTAACGCCACCATCCAGCAGGCCGTCAACAACAACGATGAGACGCTGTTCGTCCTGGGAGACGTGTCCAACGATTACAACAAAGCACTGGAAAGCATCAACATGCTGGAGAACCAGCTCAACGGTCTGGAGGTAACCACCAATCATCACCACTCTTATAAAGCAACCAGAGTTAGATGAGAAGATGGATTCCAGTTTCTTCTTCTGTGTCCAACGACGTGTAAAAAACCTTTTTCTGAATCATTGTATGAGTGTCGCCACCTGCAGGAGGCTGCGGTGGAGCTGCAGGTGTGTGGTTCTGGCTCCACCTGGTGGTTGTTCACAGGTTGAGGGCAGTTACAAAGACCCGTCCGTCTGCCGGCTGCTGTGAAACACAGTGTTGATGTGAGCTGACTGACTGTGTCGTGTTCGTCCTTCAGGGGGCAGTTGGATCTCTTCCGTCTCCGGCTTCTCTTCTGAACGAAGCCAGCAAACTGAACCGAGACTCAAAGGATCTGAAGACGAAGGCCGACTCTGCAGCTGAAGACCTGAAGTCTGAGCTGGGCGCTGCCAGGACGCTGGAGGCTGACGCTGAGCAGGTGAGGGCCCAGGGATGAAATGTAACTAAGTACTCAGTGTAGTAAAAAGTACCCACAAGTCATACTGGAGAAGAAGTAAAGATCTGGTGTTAAAATATTACTTTGGTAAAAGTGAAAGTCACACATATGAAGAGTACTCGAGTAAAAGTATCAAAGTATCTGATGTTAAATATACTTAAGTATGAAAGTATCAGTAAAGTAACTGATCATATAGTTACATGTTTGTATAAACTGAGTCAGCTGATCGTCACAATCACTGTTTTTATCTGACTGATGAGAAAATACATTCATTTAAAAATGTAATCTGTAAAGTAACTAGTAACTAAAGTAAATAGATAAATGTGGTGGAGTGGAGGTATAATGAAGCAGAAAATGGAAATACTCAAGTGAAGTGCAAGTACCCCAAAAGCGTACTTCAGCACAGTACTTGAGTAAATGTACTTAGTTACATTCCATCAGGTACTGTACTTCAGAACAGTTTTCAGTCCCTTGTACTTTACTTTTAGTATTACCATTTCATGATATTCTCTACTTTTACTCAACTACATCTCAGAGGGGATTATTGTACTTACTCCACTACATTTATCTGTATCTTTAGTTACTAGTTACTTTACAGATGAAGATTTTTACAAACAAAACATGAGAAGAGTCTTTATGAATCAAACTACCCAACAGTTTACACAAGTACTTTTACTTTAAATACTTTAAGTAAATTTTCCTGATTTGACTTCCGCACACATGTTAAATGTACTTGTAGCAGTATTTACTGTGTGGTTTTAGTACTTTTACTGAAGCAGAGTATCTGAATACTTGGTCCCGTCTGTGAGAGTCACAGCCGGCTGTAGAAACACTGAGTGATGTCCATGTTTCCTCGGCAGGCGGCGGTCGGAGCGGCTGCAGCGCTCAACAACGCCCAGAAGACCCGAGCTGCTGTGGGAAACACACTGCGAGGCATCGCCGCCCTGCTGGCCAACATGAGTGAGTCCAACTTTACTTACTGAACAGAACCGAGCCGCTCTGTCTTCTACTGATCCGATCTGTGAAGGTGGTTCGATGGTCCTCGTGTCATAAAATGAGTCAAACAAGATGTTTTTAAAGTAAAAAACCCAAACAAGTTTTTACCTAAACAATAAATCATATTTCCTCTCAGCCACGTTAGCATTTAGCATTTAGCTTTCAGATTATTGTCTTTAGCTGTTATGTTTTGTTTGATATGGAGGACTGAAGCTGCCAGAATAAAACTTTATCTTAAAATAATATTTAAAATAAAGTCGGCAACAATTAATTTATAAAATGTGACATAAATGTATATTTCTGTTTTAATTTGCTTCTGCTTTTATTTACCTTTGTAATATTTCCCCAAATTATTATTTATGTAATTTATTCATTGATTATTTTTTAAACATATTTATTATTTTCCCTTTTCATGATTTCCTCTGTTTATTCACCAACCGATTTGTTTTTTATTGATCAATTTATTCATTTTTAAACTTATTAATGTATTAGTTATTTTCCAAAATGCAAAGGGAAAGTTATATAAATAAATACGTAAGTGAAAACATTTAAAATATATAACTCAGTAAATAAAATGGAAAAATTTAAAACAGGAATACAAATGTGATAAAAGCTAAATAAATACAGAAGCAATTTAAAAAAGAAAATATCAATTTGTGTAAGATTTTAAAAATGTTTGTTGGTACCGTTTATTGATTGATTGATTTATTTATTTATTTCACACATTTTGGCTCCAAACTAATGTTAACAATGTTCTGCTGCCCCCAAGTGGCCAAAAGTCTCCTCATACCGGTTAAAGTCACAGTTACAGGACAGATTAAAGCTTCTTTCTGACCCTCTTCTTCTTCTTCTTCTTCTTCTAATTCTTCTTCTTCTTCTTCTTCTTCTTCTTCTTCTAATTCTTCTCCTCAGATGAGACTGGTGTTGTGGACGAGGACCGTCTGAAGCAGCTGGAGGACTCTCTGGCCGGCGCTCAGAGAGACGTGGAGGGGAATCTGAGGCCTCGTCTCCTGGACATGGAGCAGAAGGAGGCGGCCCAGCGACGCCAGCTGACCGGCATCAACGTGGACATCGACACCATCCTGGCAGACATCGCCAACCTGGAAGAAATCCTGAAGTCCATTCCCTTCGGCTGCTACAACAGCCCGCCCATTGAGGAGGCCTAAGCACCGCCAGGAGACACGGCACAGTCCCTGCTGCCAGGTTCTGGTTCCAGAGTCCTGAGACCCGCTGTATGAACTGTCATGTAGTTTTTAACGCAAGAATGAGTTTGTTTCATCAAGTAATTTAAAAAAGGCTGTGAGACTCAGAGGGACTCTACAGAAAGTTGTGTACTTCCAGATGAACATGTCTGTCTTGTATATTTGATGTATCTGCACGTCTCAGAGCGCTCAGACGATAAATCAACAGATCGCTTCACTTTGTTGGTCACTTCACCAACGACTCACTTCAATAACCTGCCGTCATGTGACGCTGCTCACGTCATTCTCTAAAAACAAACATGGACGTCTCCTGTCAGCGATGGTTAAAGGTTTCATCACCCCGACCTGGTCGCAGCGTCACTGCTCGCTGTTTTTGTGTATTTTACAGTAAATAACTCAAAACTGTTGGACCTGGACATTTTTAACATTATATTTTTTGTATTGTTGCACATAACAACTGATAACCTTCTTCTTCTTCCTCCTCTCTGACGCCCCCTGCAGGTTGTTTAGCATTAAAACGACCTGATGACGGACACTGTGTGCATGAAACTAGTTTTTTTGTGTTTGTATCTCTGATAACGACGTGACGTGTGTGACTGTAGACGTATTATATTTATATCTGTACAGTAAATCAGTTTTTACTCTTTTTAAATTCAGTGTTTCTATTTGTCCTGTTGCTGAAATATTTATGTTTTGTAACTTCTCTTAAATAAACCTGCTGCACTTTTTATAATTGACATCATGTTGAAGTCTCATTATTCCTCACTTTGATAATGTTAATGTTTTTGATGTTTCTATATGAAGCGCTTGGGGAGGATATGGAAGCTGAATCCTGCCAAAAATCATCCAAAACAAATTAGGAATTATATAAATGATGATAATTATTGTACAGATAGAATAAGTAAGGAAATACAGAAACTACACATGAGATGGCGTACGGCCTGCAGAACATGGGAACTACAAAACAACAATCCGTCCGATCGCGTCGAGAGTTTAAATATCGTCTTTACAAATCAGTTTGGGATCTTTTGGGATTATCGGGCGAACTGTCCCTTTAATGACATCAAATTAAATTTCTGTAAACACACAGTTGTGCTGAGAAACTCCCAACCACACACACACACACACACACACACACAAAAAAGACGACACATCATTTTTAAGAGTGCATCACGTTTTACAATCAAAAGAAGTCAGAGCAACAAACGGCCGATCAATACAGAACACAGGTTCATTTACAGCTACATGGTCAACAGAATGAGACCTCACACACTCACACACACACACACACACACACACACGCACACTCACACACACACTCACACACACACACACACACACACGCTTCACATTGATGAGGCGTTACAGATCTGTACATTTACAGAGTGAATAGAAAATGGACGGACGTGGGTGATGACGACCCCCCCGCTGCATGTTTTCTTCATATTTATATATATTTATATATTTACTGTTTGTAAACAACAACAGATCAAATCTACCGAGTGAGAAACATTCATGCCAGAACCAAACTGTCTACGCATGCAGTCTACGAGGAGCTAACAGGAGCACATGAAGAAGAAAAAACACCCCAACACTCCACCACATCGCCGTCATCTTCATCACCATCATCATCATCATCATCAACATCACCATCATCATCTTCATCACCATCACCATCATCATCATCATCATCACCACCATCATCATCTTCATCACCACCATTACCATCATCATCATCATCATCACCATCACCACCATCATCATCATCACCATCATCTTCATCATCATCATCATCATCATCATCATCACCATCATCACATCATCATCATCACCATCATCATCATCATCATCATCATCATCACCATCTTCACCATCATCATCTTCATCATCACCATCATCATCATCATCATCATCATCACCATCATCATCATCATCACCATCATCATCATCATCATCATCATCATCACCATCTTCACCATCATCATCTTCATCTTCATCATCATCATCATCATCATCATCATCATCATCACCATCATCACATCATCATCATCATCATCATCATCATCATCATCACCATCATCACATCATCATCACCACCATCACCATCTTCACCATCACCATCTTCATCATCATCATCTTCATCTTCATCATCATCATCATCATCATCATCATCATCATCACCATCTTCACCATCATCATCTTCATCATCATCACCATCAATGATTCCAGGACTCTTCTGACATTTGGAGGATACAAATTGCAAAAATCAAAAATCAATCAATAAATGGATCAATAAGTAATTAAGTTTCCATTAAATGAACCCAAAACGTCAGTTTACAAAATGTGACATGAATTTATATTTTATTTTTACTTTCCCACTTTATTTCTTAATGTATTATCTTTTTAATTGTCTTATTTACATATTTACTTCTGTGTTGTTTCCTTTAGATCTTATTAAATAAACATAAATACTTTAATACAAGTTTCAAACTGAAAATTGATCAAAAACAGAAACTGCTGAAGTATTTGTTGAAGCTCCGCCCACTTTGTATTCTTTTGTTTGTTTGTTCATAAAAAACATGTAAAAATTGTAAAAAGTAAAATAAATAAATAAATCAAACTGTGAAAAAAATGGGAAAGTAAATAAAAACAGAAACAAATCAAAATAATTCATGTCACATTTTATAAATCAGTTAAAGTCTCATTTAGTTTTAATGTCATTTAACAACATTGACTCGTTTATTGAACCACGTATTGATCTTTGATTTTGGCACTAAAGTCCAACTCAGTTATAATCATGAGGTTCTGCTGTCAGACGGCTGGACGTCCTGACGGCGCTGGTACCTCACAGAGCCTGAAGCAGCAGTACTGTTGCTATGGTTACCTGCAGGTGAGAGGTTAAACTGTTGACCTGAACTACGACCGATGAGTCTCTATGTACAGGTGGAGCTACAGAAGGACCTCAGGCCGAGCCGGGAGCTGAGCCGGACCCGTCGATCGGCCGAGACGATCAACGAGTTATTGATCTTCTCCGGTCGTCGACAGCGGGGCCTCGTGCAAGAACATCTGAGCAGTCGACGCTCTGACGTTTGACCTTTTCTGTCTTTAAAAGACGTCTTCATGAGGACGTTCGATTGAAATCAAGTTTTAATCACAAAAACGTCACCAAAGAGTAAATATTAGAAGTTGACAGTGAGTTTTAGGTCACGTTGGACATCAGCAGACAAACACAAAATACTGGTGGTCCGACTTTATTCGTTCTTTAAAAGTAGCAGTGTGTCAGTGTGTTCATGTGTTCATGTGTCAGTGTGTTCATGTGTTCATGTGTCAGTGTGTTCATGTGTTCATGTGTCAGTGTGTTCATGGAGTCAAACAGAGAAAAACACAAACAGTGAAGCAGAAATCTTTGTTGTTTGTTCAAACGTGTTTTGTTCTACAGTGAAATAATGAATCACTTTATCAGTGATCTCCTGTCGAGCTCTACAAGCTTCTGTCTCCTGTGGATCATCAGCTGCAGAGGATGTGATGACGCCTGAGGCTACCTGTTAGCTTTAGCCTGTTGTAGCATGATATCACCGGCATATTTAACTTTAACTTTTCTCATTCTCAGTTAAAACAAATCAGCAACAAATAATATTTTAGAAATCAGCTGGAGACTTTTCGATCAACTCGTAGAGCTAATGTTAGCTTGGTTAGCTAGATCGCTACAGGTCAGCTGAGATGACTTCCTGTCTGTTTCACACTTCACTGTCTGTTGACGCAGTAAATCTGCAGCTCTTGTCATTCAGCTAACGAAGATGGCGAGCTTAGTGAAAAAATATTAGCAGTTTTAAGTAGTTTTTTTCTGTCATTATTTGATGTTATTTTGATGATTTTGTAAGTTTTTTTTAATGAAAACACTAATGATGTCAAAAATATGGATGTATTGATGCGCATTGATTGTGAATATTTGAAACGGTGAAGGAGTTTCGATCCATCGCCACCAGCTGAGTTGACACGTTATTTTTAACGGTCTTTTCTGAAGAGAAAAAAGTTTCTAAAAATCTTAATCTAATGTTGCAGTCAGTCTCTTGTTCTCTGCTGCTGTCCAAGAAAAGAAGTCGTACGTCGTTGTCGGCTTTTAATACAAATCTAGAATTTGTGCCTCCATGTTGAGTCAGTTTATCCAAAATATCGATATTTTTCAAGGTTGACTGTCGTTAGAAAGTCCAGCATGGTGACACTGGAAGGACCACTGTATTTTTTAGATGCTAAAAAGAAATGGATTCGTACGTCTTGTTCTTGCGCGAGGCCCACAGACCCGGTGGTGTTTCAGCTGATCGGCGCCCTGACACAGAAGAAGAGTTGAGCATGCCGGCCGAGTGTCATGCACCCCCAAACTTTAATAAAGACAGAAAACAGAGTGAGAAAACACTGCCGCCAGAGCAAAAATACATCAGTGACCTCTGCAGCCCTTTGGGATTACCTCCGTACCTTGTCTCCAGCACCCCCCAATCATCCCAAAATGCCCCCCGCCCCCTCCCCGATGGTAAAGTCACATGACACAGACAGAAGGAGGGACACGAATGCTCCTGTTGGAAAGCGACAGCTCAAAGAAGAGTATATGTTTGACACAGAAGACAGAGAAGGAAGTTCTCGTTTTTTTAGGGGGCGGGGTTTATATTTATAACGATGATGGTGGTTGTAGGTACCCTCCCCCACACTCCTCCTGATCTCATGCGCCGGCTCGTCGTCTCTATCCTGAGGCGTTGATGTACAGCTGACTCTGCAGGATGTAGTCGATGACCGGCTGACTCAGGTAGTCCACGACGTGACCGTCACCGTGCTGCAGGGCCAGTCTGAGGAGGAGGAGCAGGAGGAAGAGGACGTGAGACAGTAAATCAGTTTGTACATTTAATATTAAACCTGTTAAACTTCATCACTGTCCTACAACAAACATGTTTCTCCAAACAGCAACAAGCATTTCTCAGCTAACCTGATTGATTCACATGAAGATACGTGACCTTTACGTCTTTTGTTAAACCCTGATGTTCTGTTGTACGGCTCAGTCACAGCAGCATTTACACAGCAAACATGAAACATGAAACAAAAGGACACAGTGTGGCTGTAGCATTTAGCTTCAGAGCAGCTGTAAGGTCCTGAACTCTTAGAGCCAGTTCACAGCTGACGTTCACATCTGTCCTGAGTGACCAGCTGTCACTTCCTGCTCGATATGAAACTAACCCGTCCATCACTGACAAACAGACGCCATGTTTCTACTCAAAGACAGAAAGAAGTTCATGCAGAACATTTGCTGAATTTACAAGAAGGAACAAATCAGTCAGAATCAGTCAGAGACAGAGTTTCACACAGTTTATAAAGTGTCTCCAACTCAGCAACTCACTAAACTGACACATTTGTTAAGGGAGTCTGGGGACAAAGAAGTCGCCTATACTGGTTACTGTTTAGTGTGTTTGTAAAATGTGACATGTTTAGATCAATAAAATGTTTCTTCTTTCATAAATTGAGTGTAAATGGTGAAATCAGTGTAAACAGTGTGTTCAAACAGCTGCTAAATGTTGGCAGGTAAGACTTTAGCACTTTAGACACAGAAGCAGACAGGCTGGTACAGCCATGCTGCCACAAACTGACACTTTGTACAAGGAAACAAACAACTTACTGTTTTCATTTAATGCTGAATTTACAAGAAGGAGACAATGATTCAGAGTCTGTCAGAGACAGAGTTTCACTACGTTACAAAGTTTGTTTTAACTCAACAACTCTTAAAATCACCACATTTGTTAAGGGAGTCTGGTGATGATCAGTGTGTTCAGAAACAGCTGCTGCTGACACTGACAGGTGAACAGAGACCAACACACTGGTACAGATACAAGTTAAAACCTGTAACAACAGTTTGTGCTGAAACAGACCTGAGGTAAAAGTCCTGCTGTCGTGTTAAAATAAAATTTGCTTTATGGACTAAATATTTAACAGTAACATCAGTCTGAGTAAAATCCTCACCTGCTCTTGGTCGAGCTGACGATGGACATCGGGTGGGTCATCTCATCGTTCACCACTATGATGTTGTCCTGAAACCAAAGACGAGACAATGAAGAGGACGTCTCTCTACCGGACAGAGTACAGGTGGACGTCAGCAGCTGTGACTGTGGTGTTCTGCTCTGACCTTGTACTTGCGGAGGATGGAGGAGTGATTCATGATCCTCTCTGTGTCGGCTCCGTCACGAGGAACCACCACGATCCCAAAATCCCCCACGATCACCTCCATCTGAAACCAGAGAGAGAGACCGCCGTCAGCCGCCGCTCAGGGTCTGAAGGCTGAAGGTGATTCCAGCGTCACACCAGCTTCATGACACGTTTTGGACCCGATCGGATCGGGTTTGTCAGAATTCACAAATATATCTTGAAGCAAAACCTTTGTTAACTCGTTCCCTCACGTCTTCAATAACATCTTAAAATGATTAAATACTCTACTAGTTTTATGAATAATGTAATTCACACTCTGTCATCGTCTCTTGCTAACAGCTAGCATAGCATTCATATTAGCATGTTGGTTTGTTTGTTAGCAGGTCGTAGGAACAGAACGCTGCATGCTCTGGGTCGTCGCGGTCTCGTTCTGGTGATGTTTCCTTCATCAACAACATCGAAACGACCCGTCGGTTATCACGACCCGTCGGTTATCACGATACAGGTCAGAGGAAAGAGCTGAGGGGCGGGGCCACATGGTGGATTGGGGCAGGGTCAAAGGCAGGGTGGGGGCGGGGCTACAGTGTGCTTACATCACTGTCCTTCCACAGGCCAGGGATGCAGAAGGACTCCAGGAGATCACTGCCACACAGGAGCAAGATGCGTAACTCTACAGACGACACACAGGCAGGAGGAAAGAGACACGCCCTCAGTAAACAACATGTTTACTGCACACAAACAGAGTAAACAACATGTTTACTGCACACAAACAAACCAGACAGGAAGGAAACCAGAGGACACAACACACCAGTGAGTTCAGGGTCAGAGAGAGAAGACACGACTCACCGATCTCCTCGTATCTCATCGCTGTCCCCAGGTTCGCATTCTCATCTGACAGAGAGACAAAACATCATCAGTTCATACACGTACGGAGACGTACGGAGGCCCAGAGGGGTCAGTTTATAGATGTTATTATTATTCACTCATTCACTACTGAAGTCCAGCTGTGATGTGTCTGCAGGGTCGTGTATGACGCAACAGTTCGCCTTCGCTGCCACTTTTTCTTTGAACGTGGAGCTTAAAACATTAATGATGGCGGCTGATACTGAGGTGATCTGTCCAGTCTGTGGTGTTGAGCTCACTGACAGACGGGTCCTGCTGAACAGAACTGAGCCATCGTTAACGTTATTGGTCAAAGCTTTTCAAAATGTCTGCCGTCAAAAAGGTCTATACTGATGAGCCAGAGACCGCTGTTCAACACTGCGCTACGACATTTGTAAGTGTGACGTTGGGACATTTTCCAGTCATGTTTGTGGAGACAGAACCAGTACTGAGCCCGGATATGACCAAGTGGTTTTTGTGCCTAAACTTGACCAGAACATAAGAAACTGAAAACTGAACCCAAAGACTGGTACATTGCCAGCTTGTTGTTAAGATGGACATGAATAAAGAAATAAATGTTGGTGTGATGGTTCCCCAGGCGTCTGCTGGCAGGATGAACTCTGGTGGACTGTCTGTCTGCTGTGTCTTCCTCTCCCTCCTCTCTGAATGTTTCTACTCACCGACGAAGGTGAAGCGCTCGATGTGAGGACGGACGCAGCAGATCTTCCCCAAACTCTCACTGACCTTCCCCCACAGTTTGACTGAGCACAGAAACAACACATCGTTAACACTTTGCTGTTTTATTCAGAATCAAACCTGATGGACTCATTCACAACTGGAGGGATGTGACTCACTGGCCGTGGGCTTGTGAGTCATGTTGTTGTGGTTCTGGTAGATGGGAGGAGTCTGGTTCTGTGGCTGACCAATCACAGGAGTCGTTGATGGCGTGTTGACGTTGGACAGTATACAGCCGGTGACTCTCTGAGGAGGGAAGACATCTTCATCAATACTCCAGGAGACAGACAGGCTGAAGTGTGTCCCATCAGAAGTCAGACGGTGTAGATCTGTTGGGTTTGACTGTTTCTCCCATAGACTTCAATACAGCTGAAACCACAGTCTGACACCATCCTGGTTTGTTCTCAGTTATTTTACTTCAGCTGCCAGTTTTTTCTGTCGCCAGCTTTTTATTGTTCACACTTTTATATTTTGACCTCTCAGCTCACTTCCTGTTGGACGACCTGTCTGAATGTGTCACAACCTTTTAGATACTAGATATATATTATTCTGTTGTCGCGTGTCTGAATCATCCAGTGAAATAGTTCAGACTGTCACAGAGGAATATTCAATATAAATACTTGATATGATAATAAACCAGTTCTGACCTTCATCAGGTCGCGGTGATGCTCCAGCACGCTGCAGGTCGTCTGCCAGGTGTCCTGGTAACACTCCCAGGGGTCCACCCTGCACCAAACCCCAGAGAGAAACACACACATTTAAGTTACAGGACGAGACAGCCGGGTCTAGATTATTATCAGAACATCCTGTTCTGAAGCAGCTGCTCGTCTGTTCACAACAAATAAAACACAATCAATCATTAAAAACCGATTACTGAAGTGCTCCTCAGTCATGACACGCTCACCTGTAACTAATCCACCTGTTACCTGTGGAGCAGTCTGTTGTCGCTCCTGTCACGCTGACATCAGATTCACAATAATCAATAAATCTGATGAGGCTGTAAACATTGATCTCTTACCGTCAACATCACACAGATATGAATGCTGCCTCACCTGATCCAATCAGAGGACTGCACGGCCAGCTGACACATGGTGAGACGATGTCTGCTGGGCACCAAGCCCTGCACACACACACACACACACACACACACACACACACACACACACACACACACACACACAAATAAATCAGTGATTGATTGATTGCTGCAGCTGATTGAACTGATCTGACACGTGGAAGATAAAAACAGTGCTGAGAAACAGATTCTGGGTCCGTTTTGTACACAACAATGAAGCGTCTCCAGAGCAACAGCAGCTAAGGCTCATGGGTATTGTAGTATCAGTGCCGTCTGAACACAAACAGAGTGCAGGTACTTCAGACTGGAGGTCAGAGAGAGTTTCTACATGGTGCAGCAGCGAGGACAACACTGATATGTGTCGTGGTTTACTTTTTGGTTCAGGTGTTTCCTGTTTTATTTTGTAGTTCTCTCCTCATGTGTCGTGTTTTACTTTCCACTTCCTGTCTTTGTGTTTCTCCCAGGTATTTGTTGATGGCTCTATGTAGCCTCTCTTGTGTATTTAAGTCCGTGATGTTGCTCCAGCTCAGTCTGTTCTCTGGTCCTGTTTTACTCTTCGTGTCTCCGGTGCTTCAGTGGTTTGTACTTTATTTACGTTTTGTATTTTTGTGCTCCTGCCTGCGTCTTCTGTTTCCTGTTGCCTTCTGTAACTTGCTCTTTGTATTTTTGTATTTGATGTTGACATCATCTTTGTTTTTTTACGCTCTGCCTTTTTTCTTTCTCCTGGCTGCCTCCTCATCTCTTGTGTTTGGTCCCTTTTTGTTAAAAATGCTACAGAAATATGATTTAACTGTTTGCAGCTCTGCAGGTCGGTACTGATCTCTACAGGTCAGCACTGGTCTCTACTGGTCAGCACTGATCTCTACAGGTCAGCACTGGTCTCTACTGGTCAGCACTGATCTCTACTGGTCAGCACTGATCTCTACAGGTCAGCACTGGTCTCTACAGGTCAGCACTGATCTCTACTGGTCAGCACTGGTCTCTACAGGTCAGCACTGATCTCTACTGGTCAGCACTGGTCTCTTCAGGTCAGCACCGATCTCTACAGGTCAGCACCGATCTCTACAGGTCAGCACTGGTCTCTACTGGTCAGCACTGGTTTCTACTGGTCTGCACTGGTCTCTACTGGTCAGCACTGATCTCTACAGGTCAGCACTGATCTCTACTGGTCAGCACTGGTCTCTACAGGTCAGCACCGATCTCTACAGGTCAGCACTGATCTCAACAGGTCAGCACTGATCTCTACTGGTCAGCACTGGTTTCTACTGGTCTGCACTGGTCTCAACAGGTCAGCACTGGTCTCTTCAGGTCAGCACTGGTCTCTACTGGTCAGCACTGATCTCTTCAGGTCAGCACTGGTCTCTACTGGTCAGCACTGGTCTCTACTGGTCAGCACTGGTCTCTTCAGGTCAGCACTGGTCTCTACTGGTCAGCACTGGTCTCTACTGGTCAGCACTGGTCTCTTCAGGTCAGCACTGGTCTCTACTGGTCAGCACTGGTCTCTACTGTAGGTGCAGTAAAAAAAAGATTAGGAACAGGAAGTCATTAAAACTGAGTCCTTCTTCACTATTACTGATGTTTGTTCTTAGTCAGCAGCTGTTTAACTGCCGCAGCCACATCAGGATGCTCAGGTCTACATCCATTAAACTTAATGATGTAATATGTAATATAATGGTCAGTGTTTTGAAGGGAGGGATTGAACTCAGCCTCTGAGAATGATGGAGGTCAGTGTGAAGACAGAGGACAGTACAGAGGTGATTTACAGCGGGTCTGGCCAGGACTATGACTCCGAGGACGAGAGGACAGGAGAGGACAGAGAGAGAGAGTCGGACATCATCAGCGTGTAGAGCTGGAATATTTTCCCTGTGAACTGAGGATTTATTTGGACTGAACCAGACGTGACTGTGGAGACAAACCAACACTGTTCTGATGACTCTGACTCAGTTTGTGTCCAGTTTGAATGAAGTGTGTTAACGAGGCGATTAAACTTGTCTGAGTTCAGTCACAGAGAGAAACTTGAGTTTAGACGGTGGACGTTTGTATTTTTCTGTTTTTAATGACAATAGATGTCAAAATATTTCCTTTCTTCACATTTAGTGAGTTTATTTTGTTGACTTATTGGACTCAGCAGTGAACTGACTGCTTTTACATCTCCAGCTGAAACTACAGGCTGTCAGACTATCACCTCTGAGCTACACAGTGCTGTTAGCAGCTAGCTGGTTAGCATGCTAACTTCAGGAGACATCTCTGTAACACAGAACAGAGACGTGTTTGACATCAACACTGATGTTGCTTCAGTCTGTTCATCATGTTAGTATGATCTGTTACAGACGGATCCTTTAAGTGTCCAGTATCTATGGTTGGTACTGTAGCTGCGTACTTATACTGTATATGACTAGTACTTAATGATTAATGTATATGAACTATTAACCTTCTAACCTTCATCTGTTTGGATCAGGTGTGATAATACCTGACGTGTTAACAAGCTGATAATTAATGCTAGTCATCTGCACCATTAAACTGTGAGCTGAAGTACTGATGTGAGACTGTGAAGCGAGCAGGAAGCTTCCTGGTGTCTCACAGTGCTCCTCAGCATCTATTATTCATGTAGTGTGTTTCTGTAGAGGAACAGTAAAAGTAGGACAAGAGCTTCATTAATTCCAGCAGGAAAACAACAGCAGCAGCACGAGGACGCTGCTGGATGTGATGTTATCTCTAATGTCTTCAACATGCGAGACACACAGCCTGCTGCTGCTGTACTCTCATCACAAACCGCTTCAATAAACCAGCTGACATTTCAGAAATAAAGTGGATTTTCTTCATGACTTACAGGTTTCCCGTACGAGTCGTGCACCGGAGAGATGATTCCTCCGATCACGATGAAACGACCTGTTTTGTGCAGATATTCTCTGGCTTTTTCTGCAAACACACAAACAAAGAGAAAAAGTCCAGGGATGAAAATTTAAACAACGTGAAGACAGAATCATCACTGAGCTTTAAAACACATTAACTCTGCTCAGAGCAGAAACACATTCATGATCATATCTATAAGAATATTCTGCTCCGCCCCACGTTGACGATATTAAACAACAAAGATTATTTTCATGGCTTCATTGTTGTTTGGTCATAAAATATCATAAAATAGTGAAACATTTCGATCAGTGCTAAGATATCTACATGTAACGAGCCGACAGCCGAGAATTTAAATGACTCAAATAGATAATTCAGTACTTTTAACAGTGTTCCTTCAATTTCCGCACATGGTTGGAAAATGAGTCCTTCAGAAAAACAAAACTGCGTTCGATCTTCGGTCAGTTTCAAATGTTATATTTGCTTAAAGACACACAGTATGTAATTTCTGCCACTAGGGGGCTCTGTATCAAATCAAAAGTAAAGACATTTGCAGCCAAGCCTCGATGAAGAGCTCCAGACTCTGAAGACAGTTTTTGTAGTGGTCAAACTGTGATTGGCCACGTGATGCACTGCGGCCCAAACGGACTTGTTCCTGTAAGCTAACATTGTGAAAGAAGCTGGTTTGCAGATCCAGACCTCCTGGAGGAACAAACACCTGGAGTCACATCAGATTCTGATCCGGAGCTGTTTACTGACGGGAGGAGAGCTCAGAGTTACTTTTGAACTTGTGGGATTAGAAAGTGGATTTATCTTCACTCCTGTTTATCAGCCTGACTGCAGCAGTGACCCGGAGGTGACCTCCAGGTTCTGTAATGTTGACTGCTGACTGGAGCTGGAGGGGAAATGGTCTTTACCTCATGAACGTAACATTACAGAGAGGAGAGAGAGAGAACCAGAACCAGAACCAGAGTCTCTGCTGAGTGCTGACTTCACTCAGAGCTTCACCTAAACAAAAATAACCCTGCGTTCAGACTCATTCTCTGGTGGTGAACACACCGTTAAACAACCACCACTGCTGATCTAAATCTGTCTCTGTGACTCGGACCAGGTGTTTTAAAGTTTTCTTCTCGTTATGTTTCGTCTCGTTCTCTGACTTCCTCCCTGACTCTGCTGAAGTTACAGACCAGATGAAACGCAGCGTTACTTTGAGGAAACTTGTGGATTTCTCTGGATTGATGTAAGGACACTTATTTCTTTTCAGGACTTATTGAATCTCGTGTTCATGCTCAGTGTTTCCTCTGGACATTAGTTTTGGACTTCTATCAGATGCAGCTGAAGTTTCTCTGTGAGGTTGTTCTGGCCCTCAGTTGTGTCTTCAGTCTCTGAGCAGCTCCTCGGATCAGAACAAAGACTTCTTGACTCGTAGCTGCTGGCTGTTATTTTGGAAACTCAGCTCCGGACTTCGTCTGCACTCCCAACTAACTTTTTCTTAAAGGAGAACGACTGAACGGTCTGTTACCGCGGCGACAGTGACGCTAACGAGCTCTTTGAGCAGGATGTGACTGACGGAGGGATTTGTTTGACTCGTTGGCAGAGTGTCACTGTGTCACTGCGATCGTTGGGAATCTGAGGCTGAAACAAACTCAGTGTTGTTATAAAGATGATTTTCAGACAGAGCAGGAAACTTTGAATCTATTTATTCCACTCAGTGATCAATAAATCATCTTCAGCTGTGTTTGTTTTAATATCTGGACACATTGTCACTACATATGTCATTATAACGAACTGTCACTTTATTTTGTCACATTACAACATGTTTTCATTATTTTACCAGTTCAGAACAAATCTTCCACTTTTTTGTGTCCCGTTTCATTTTCTGTTCACTTCTTTACTTTTCAGAAGAAACCGAGTTTTGTGTCCAGCTGCAGACGAGGAGGACGGTGAGTTTAAGGTCATCGTGACTTTAATCCTCTGAGTGAGAAGACGACTGTTTCCTGCCGTCGTGTTGTGATGACCTCAGTCTCTGCTGATGACTCAGGTGTTCATTAAATAACGATGATGAATCTCATTAAACTGACGTCCTCGCTGACTGACAGAGGAACATTTAAACTCTGTTAGTCATGTTTCATGTGAAATACTTCCCTCATAAAACAGTACATTAACCGAAGTACTGTACACAGATTCAAGGTACTTGTACTCTACTTGAGTATTTGTATTGTATGTAAATCTCTGCTTCTACATCTCAGATCTCAGAGGGAAGTATTGTACTTTTACTCCACTACATTTACATACTGTACTTCAGTAAGGTTTTTATTGCAGGACTTTTACTTGTACTCAAGTATTTTATGAGTACTTTACTGCAGTAAAGGATCTGAGTACTTCACATTAGAACTGACTTTGGCCTTTACGTTGTGATGAATCCACTCCTGCTGGATGTTTCGTGGTGCTCTCATTAACTTCCCGTCTCCACCTTCAGAGGACGATGGAGACGAGGAGCTGCTGGTGGAAATAGGTCATGATGGGAACATGGCTGCTGCGCTGCTGCATCGTCAGACTCCACATCCACATCAGAGCGTCTGAGCACGACGCTCGTGAGCTCAGGTTTGGAGATGAATGTTGAATCATTTCTCTGAATGAAGCATCTCGATGCAGAAGTCCTGTCTGAAACCAGAGCGTTTACAGCCTCTTCAAACATGTTTGATTCAGTTTGAATAAAGATCCAAGCGTCCACAGTTTGTTCCTCCGCGTCACCATGAGTCAGCTGGACAACACATGACTGACAGCAACATGAACCCTCCCCTCACGTCTGATTGGATGACACACAGCTCCCTGGCCTGTCATTGGTCTGTGCTCCTGATTGTCAGATTGTAGAAGCGTGGCGGCTCTTAGAGATGAATTATCAGATTTTTTATAATCGTCCACCAACATCAGTTTGAGCAGAGAAACATGACGGCCTGCACTTCTGAGTCTGATGCTGCAGCTTGTGTCCAGTGGTGGCTGAAGCGCTCCTGAAGTATGAAGAGTTAGAACAGCTGAAGTCCGGCGGGTCGGAGGTTGGACGGGTCACACGCTGGACTTTTCTCTTCAGAGAGTCAAGACTGATGTGTTTACGTTCTTACGAGGCAGTTTTTTTAACCCAAAGTCTGAACCAGAACCAAACTGTGACTGTCTCACAGCATTAAAGGGAAACTCCACCAGTTTTACACATGGACGTGTTGACAGGAGCTGTGGAGAACTGCTGCATATGTGAAAACTGTTAAAGTTTTTGTGGCTCCAGACGTTGCATGTGATCTGATAAACTGCCCCCAGTGATGTCACTATGCATTGTGGGTAATGTAGGCTACAGGGTCTGACTAACACTGTCCTCCTGTAACACTGTTGGACTCATGTGGACAGTTTAAAAACAAATGAACCGAAGATATCACCCTTATTATTTCACACATCCTTCTTCCTTTTTAAAACCTGGAGCCTACATTACCCACAATGCAACTTAGCCCCAGAGTGACATCACTGGAGGTCATTTATCAGGTATGCAGCACCTGATAAATCTGATTTATTTACACCCTTTAAAACTTTAGATCTTCACTGTAGCTGCAAGGCTAAAAGGACGGCGAGACGTCACCTGACTTTATATCATCAGGAGGAGGAGATGACTGAGGTTAATGTTTGGGCGAACTGTTCCTTTAATTTCCTTTTTTACATTAATTCAAATTAAGACCCTTTAAATGTGTAAGCTGAGGGTTGTTCACATATTTGGTTCATTTTACTGATTCTTTGCCCTTTAAACACCTCGACCTGTGCAGACGGTCTGTTCAATAATACCTGTTCATGAAGCCCCTTGAAACGGCGTCATGACGTCATTATTAGAGATAAAGCAGTTATATAAAATCATCTCCTGATGAAACCGCCTGAACTCAAACATGTGATGGTTGTTTTGTAACAGCAGCAACGTGAATCTGAATAATTCATCAGCTGCTGTTCCACCGCAGCTCCTCTCTCATTAACTCCTCTGTAATGACGCAGGAAACCGCCGCTGAGCAAGGCACCACCTGCTGCTGGGGCTCCTGTGTGTGTGCGTGTGTGTGTGAGTGTGAGTGTGTGTGAGTGTGTGTGTCTGCATCATGTTTGTGTCGGGCTGAACTGATCCTCTGGAGGATCCGTCAGGAGAGGCTGCTTTCTTTTCTGGGCTGCGCCACACGCTGCGTGAGGCCTGCGGAGCGCCGACACGGAACATTTCCGCCTTTAACGTGTAAAAACGGGCCCGGACTGGACGAAGCGGGTCACACTGTGTCGTCAGTGTGTGATTATTGTGTTCTTGTTTGTGTTTTCTACAAATTCTGCTGGATGTGGAGCCGTCGGCCATTTCAGCACCACCCTGCTGGACAGCGACCAATCACAACACACCAAACCTCATTCATATTTCTCTCATTTTTAGCTCACATACGACACGTTGCTGTTATTAGAGAGGGTTTATCTCCCGGTACCACACACACACACACACACACACACACACACACACTCACCGAACATATGGATGTGTCCCTTGGTGATGGGGTTGAAGCTGCCGCAGGACAGCAGGATGACGTGGGTTTTGGTGGTTTCTGTCATGGTGTCTGTCGGTCTCTGCCGCTTGTCTTGAGTCCCGGTCCGGTCCGGTCCCGGTCCTGTGTGCCTCTGTGCTCCCGGGTCGTCGGTTGTTTGTAGCAGGCAGCAGCCGCAGAGAGAGAGGCGAGGCTGGTGTGTCTGCGGCAGGAAGCAGCGTCAGTGTGTTAAAGAGACACGACAGCACGGAGACACCGAGCGGAACCAATCATCACTGAGGTCCAATCAGAAGACAGAGACACAGCAGAACCAATCATCACTGAGGTCCAATCAGAAGACAGAGACACAGCAGAACCAATCATCACTGAGGTCCGATCAGAGACAGAGACACTGACACCTGTCTTCATGTGTCTCTTATGATTATATTTTCCGGAGTAGTGCACCTTTATTTTCCTCTCTGTTTTCACGGTCGGTGGCGGGGTACGCCATCCTCATGTGTGATCTAACACAGCATCACTGGTCATAATCTCATCTCATGTATTAAAGCCTCAATGTTTGTTCCCTCAGCATCTTACAAAACACAACAGGTATATGTTTCCAAGTGTTGTTATTGTTATTGTTGTTATTATTGTCATTAGTTATTATTAGTTGTTGTTATCGTTATTAGATGTAACTGTTATTCAGTATTTTCTGAATGTGCTACTTCGGCTCTGACGCCTCGTCCTCTCACACATGGTCTGATTGGTCACACGTCTCAATTAACAGCCTGTAAACAGAGTAATCTGAGTCCGCAAAGTAACTAGTAACTAAATGTATCACATACATGTAGTGGAGAGGAAGTATGAAGTAGCAGAAAACTGAAGTACTCAAGTAAAATACCTGAAAATTGTACTGGAGTGAACTGAACTCAGGTTCATGTGTGGTCATTCTGTGGTTCTGAGTGTTGGACGGGTCGTCTCCGTCTCCGTCTCCGTCTCCGTCTCCCTCAGACGCTCAGAGAACAACAACAACAGAAACAGTGTGAGACAACACTGAGCTTCATGCTGAATGTTGTGTTATTAATATTTACACAGAACATGTGTCTTTAAATAACACACAGGCAGCAACACACACACAGTAACACACAGGCAGTAACACACAGACAGCAACACACACACACACAGTAACACACAGGCAGCAACACACACACAGTAACACGCAGACAGTAACACACACACACAGTAACACACAGACAGTAACACACAGGCAGCAACACACACACAGTAATACACAGGCAGCAACACACAGGCAGCAACACACACACAGTAACACACAGACAGTAACACACACACACAGTAACACACAGACAGTAACACACAGGCAGCAACACACACACAGTAACACACAGACAGTAACACACACACACAGTAACACACAGACAGTAACACACAGGCAGCAACACACACACAGTAACACACAGGCAGCAACACACAGGCAGCAACACACACACGCAGTAACACACAGGCAGTAACACACAGACAGCAACACACACACACACAGTAACACACAGGCAGCAACACACACACAGTAACACACAGACAGTAACACACACACACAGTAACACACAGACAGTAACACACAGGCAGCAACACACACACAGTAACACACAGGCAGCAACACACACACAGTAACACACGGGCAGTAACACACACAATAACACACAGGCAGCAACACACACACAGTAACACACAGGCAGCAACACACACACAGTAACACACAGGCAGCAACACACACACAGTAACACACGGGCAGTAACACACAGACAGTAACACACAGGCAGCAACACACACACAGCAACACACACACAGTAACACACAGGCAGCAACACACACACAGTAACACACAGGCAGCAACACACACACAGTAACACACAGGCAGCAACACACACACAGTAACACACAGGCAGTAACACACACAATAACACACACAGTAACACACACACAGTAACACACAGGCAGTAACACACACAATAACACACAGGCAGTAACACACAGGCAGTAACACACAGACAGTAACACACAGGCAGTAACACACAGGCAGTAACACACACAGTAACACACAGGCAGTAACACACACAGTAACACACAGGCAGTAACACACATACAGTAACACACAGGCAGTAACACACAGACAGTAACACAGGCAGTAACACACAGGCAGTAACACAGGCAGTAACACACAGACAGTAACACATGCAGTAACACACACACAGTAACACACACAGTAACACAGGCAGTAACACACAGACAGTAACACAGGCAGTAACACACAGACAGTAACACAGACAGTAACACAGGCAGTAACACAGACAGTAACACAGACAGTAACACAGGCAGTAACACAGGCAGTAACACACAGACAGTAACACAGACAGTAACACAGGCAGTAACACAGACAGTAACACAGACAGTAACACAGGCAGTAACACACAGGCAGCAACACACACACAATAATACACACAGTAACACACAGACAGTAACACAGACAGTAACACAGACAGTAACACAGACAGTAACACACACACACACACACACACAGTAACACACAGGCAGTAACACACACAATAACACACAGGCAGTAACACACAGGCAGTAACACACAGACAGTAGCACACAGGCAGTAACACACAGGCAGTAACACAGACAGTAACACAGGCAGTAACACACAGGCAGTAACACAGGCAGTAACACACAGACAGTAACACAGGCAGTAACACACAGACAGTAACACAGGCAGTAACACAGACAGTAACACACAGGCAGTAACACACAGACAGTAACACACAGGCAGTAACACACAGGCAGTAACACAGACAGTAACACAGGCAGTAACACACAGGCAGTAACACAGGCAGTAACACACAGACAGTAACACAGGCAGTAACACACAGACAGTAACACAGGCAGTAACACAGGCAGTAACACACAGACAGTAACACAGTTAACACACAGGCAGTAACACAGGCAGTAACACACAGACAGTAACACAGGCAGTAACACAGGCAGTAACACACAGACAGTAACACAGGCAGTAACACACAGACAGTAACACAGGCAGTAACACAGGCAGTAACACACAGACAGTAACACACAGACAGTAACACAGGCAGTTACACAGGCAGTAACACACAGACAGTAACACAGGCAGTAACACACAGGCAGTAACACACAGGCAGTAACACAGACAGTATCACAGACAGTAACACAGGCAGTAACACACAGACAGTAACACAGGCAGTAACACACAGACAGTAACACAGGCAGTAACACACAGACAGTAACACAGACAGTAACACAGGCAGTAACACAGACAGTAACACAGACAGTAACACAGGCAGTAACACACAGGCAGCAACACACACACAATAATACACACAGTAACACACAGACAGTAACACAGGCAGTAACACAGACAGTAACACACAGGCAGTAACACACACACACACACACACAGTAACACACAGGCAGTAACACACACAATAACACACAGGCAGTAACACACAGGCAGTAACACACAGACAGTAACACAGGCAGTAACACACAGACAGTAACACAGGCAGTAACACAGGCAGTAACACACAGACAGTAACACACAGACAGTAACACAGGCAGTTACACAGGCAGTAACACACAGACAGTAACACAGGCAGTAACACACAGGCAGTAACACACAGGCAGTAACACAGACAGTAACACAGACAGTAACACAGGCAGTAACACACAGACAGTAACACAGGCAGTAACACACAGACAGTAACACAGGCAGTAACACGGGCAGTAACACAGCAGCTGAGGGAAAGTCTGAGTGAAAAGATCCACATTCAACAAATAGAAGAAGTTTGTGTTGTCACATTATTTAATAACTGATGTGTTGAGCTCGGCCACGAGGGGGCGCCACCGAGAACAAATCTGTTGTTGATGATGTAAAACCAGGTAACAGCTGGATTATTGTGCCACTCACTGATTCTAGATGATTAGAATCAAACTGAATCAGTCAGACATTGATCGTCCTCTTCTCTGACACCTGTGAATGTTTCTTACTGGTCCATTGTTGTGTGATTTGAGAAACCACACAGCCCAGAAAAGTACGAGATCTAAATGCTGTTAAGAACAGTTAACGAGCAGCGAGTTGAACTGATGACGAGGTCTGAAGAGACAGAGCACAACAGTTCATACATTCATTGACTGTAATGACCAGCTGCAGTCACACTTCAGTCCTTCATGAGGAAATATGTCGCAGTCAACTGGACTTTTTACAGTTCCTTTAAGACGTTTCACCTCTCTTCCAAGAGGCTTCTTCACTTCTAACTAACTGGAGGAGCTGCAGGCTTTTAAACTCTGTGTGCGAGTGTCCTTACAGAGTGTGGGAGTGTCCTTACATAGTGTGGGAGTGTCCTTACATAGTGTGGGAGTGTCCTTACATAGTGTGAGGCTGTCCTGACATAGTGTGGGAGTGTCCTCACAGAGTGTGAGAGTGTCCTGACAGAGTGTGGGAGTGTCCTGACATAGTGTGGGAGTGTCCTGACAGACTGTTTGAGTGTCCTGACATAGTGTGGGAGTGTCCTGACAGACTGTTTGAGTGTCCTGACATAGTGTGGGAATGTCCTTACAGAGTGTGGAAGTGGTCAAACCGGCCTTCATGTGGGTTTCTAAGGCCATCTGTCTTCTCTGGACAACATGTTTACATTGTTGTCCTCAGAGGAAGGATTTGTCTCCTTCAGTAAGTGCACAGCAGCAGCAGCACAGTCTGGACCTGAGGAGTTGGTCCTCCTGTGTTGTGCCATTCGTTTATGGAGAGGTTGTGTAATCTGTAAAGTAACTAGTAACTAAAGTCATCAAATATATGTAGTGGAGTGGAAGTATGAAGTAGCAGAATATGGAAATACTCAAGTAAAACCAAGTACATCACTCGAGTGAAATGTCTGCGTCTCTTTTCTTCTTCTTCTTCTTCTTCTTCTTCTCTTTTCTTCTTCTTCTTCTTCTTCTTCTTCTTCTCTCCCCCTCCCTCTCCCCCCTCCTCCCCCTCCTCCTCTCAGTCAGGCCCTCTGTGGGTCAGACAGGAACAATATGGCGCCGGGAGGAGCGTTAGCTTCTGGACCAGTCGTTGTCTGAAAGACTGGCGATCCGGCAGGATGAACCTCTGCGCCCAATATCTCCGGTAAGCTCGGCGCGGTGTCAGCTGGCGGTTCACCCGGTGGTACAGGTGTAGTCAGGCACCGACTCTTTAATCCAACAGGTGAATTGTTTTGTTCGGTTGCTAACGCTAAAGCTAGCTGCTTTGGGTACCACCCCCTTAGCTAAATGTTGGCGCTAGCTAGCTTCACATATCAACAAACAATCGATGCTACCGCCTGGCGTCACCGTCCTCAAATTCACTCAAATATTCGGAGGGTTTTGTTCCAGTTGTGTAGTTTCAGATTAATGTAATGTAATTGTAGTCTGTCTTTACTGTCAATTTACAGCTAAATGTGCGATTACCCGCCACACAGAGACGTGTTACACAGTGTGTTATTGCTAGTTAGCTTTAGCTTGCTAGCGTCTTTCTGCGTATGTCAGGTTAGCATTAGCGTAGTGATGTAGTTTGGTCTTAAATGTGATTCAGGTTAATTGACACAGCAGCTTCTCTCCTCTTTAGTTGCCTATTAGAGTGTAATTTAAATGATTAGCTGTGATTTAAACCCGGAGCAGTGAGTTAGCAGTGGGCGGCCAGTGCTGGATGTTAGCTAGCTGACGCGTCTGTATCGATGGTTCGGTGTTTGTATTTATTTCATCGTGTTTCGGATCCAGAGGACAGAGTGAGCCCGACATCACCTCTGTGTCCTCATGTCGACACTTGATATGAGCTGTTAAATGTTTTAATGGAGTCTCAGCTGATAGAGAAGGAAGTGATCGTGGCTTCATTGTCAGGTTTCTGTCTCTGCCGTTAGCCGTTAGCCTGGATACATATCTGGACTGAATAAGCAAGTGCTGCGTGGTGCTAATGTTATTAGCATGTATGATGTTGTCATGGTGTTTGTGTGTCTGTGTCTGTGTCTCTGCTGGACGTGTCTAACCTCCTCCTCTCTGTTTACATCCGAGCAGACAGGCAGAGGCCCTGAAGGCTGACATGACAGGTAGGTCTGCACCTTCACCTCAAACACGATGTTCGCGGGTGCACCTGTACAGTCTGCTCAGGTGCACAGCTGCAGTCACACTCAGCTGCTTTGTTATTCACATGCAGGCAAATGATGTGTCTCAACTCGAGAGATACTGTACATGTTGGTTGATATGTGTCTTACTAACTGCTCTGAGTGAATCCTGACATGTTGAACGTTGCCACCAAATGTTGCTCAGACTCCAGTTTACACCTCCTGGGCTCAGTGCGGTGACACATGACCAGAACATCATGGTTTAAGAAACTAGTGTTGTGAGGTTTCATACCTGAGCGTTGACTGTACGAGGCTCAGGTGAGTCAGCTGTTTGTCTGTTACAGAGAATCTGCAGTTCAGACACCTGACGACCTGTACCCAGCTCATCACGCTCTCTGTCTCTCTGTCTCTCTCTCTCTCTGTCTCTCTCTCTCTAGTTATAGTGGATAGTGGGGAATCTCCCTGATAGGTCGATTCTATAATGGAGACTTTTAACAAACTCACCTGTCCAGTGGAACACGCTGCCCACAGGTGTGGCTGTACGCAGCAGCTGCCTTCACATGTTACTGTACATAGATTCAGTGTGACATTAGACAAACTTCCTCTTCAACACCTTTATGTTTAATTAAATTAAGTCCACATCAGCAGGACTCTGCTGCTGGAGATGGATCCGCTGCTCACTGTAGTTTAACACATTTAGTTATTGATTGGTGGTTTTTATAATCTCTAGTTCCAGGATGACTTTCTGTTAAAGCACTACTTCACAAAACCAGCACACTGTTTCTTCAAACTTTCTTCATGTGATTTTTGTGTTTTATTCCCAGCCTGTAGTTTCCACCTGAGGCTCAGGTGACCGTCCACACCTGTAACCACATGTTTGGCTCTAAAGTCTTCACAGGTGCAGGTCCGCTCTGTTTATCAGATATAATTTCACCAATTAATTCCCAATATCAGGCTGATCATGAATCACTGTGGTGTGAATGGTGCACTGGTGTTTTGACGATGTCACTAATGAGGAAACTGTTTTGGATCTTAATACTTTGAGCTGCTGCGATCGGTGCCGGCAGCCGACGCACGTCTGACTCTTTAAGTTCAGAACTCACTTTACTTATTTCTGCCGCTCGGTGTGATTCTGAGCAGCGCCGCAGCTTCACACGCTGGCTGGACTCCTGCCAGACCGTCTGCTACAGGAAACCACTGTCCGCCTGCAGGCTGGTGCTGGGTTCTGTCTGACACACCTGACAGTGATTCAATGGATCTGCAACATGTTTCACACAATCACAGCAGCTGTGATCTGATCGGCGCTGCAGCTCAGATATCCAACAGTTTCCTCAGTGAGCTGCTGCTGACGTCACACAGCAGTGACGTGGGATGTATCTGTAGATGATCTGTGAATATATTATTATTATTATTATTATTAATAATAACAATAATAATAATAATAATAATAGTATTATGATATATTATATATATATATATATTACTAAGAATCGTTTCGGGTTCATTTCGAGGTCGAAAGTTGGAAATCTCTCGTGGGAAGTTCTGACCTCCATCTTTGACTGTCGAGTCCCCAAATGCTCAATAAAGTTGTGGCTGATGTTTTTCTGGTCAAATGAATTCAGAACCGTCGGTTGGACTCAGGTTCTTTTGACTCAGGAGTACAGATCCATTAAAACCGCAAAGTGTTTGTGTGTATGTGTCGTAAGAGGAGAAGGAACATGGCTGCCTCTGTGCAGAAGAAATGATGATTTAATCTGTCTAATGATAATAACGTACGTGTGTGGTATTGGTGACCAGTTGTTCTGGTTCTGGTGTCTCAGACGTGACAGTTTCAATTCATTTGTTGGAAATTTGCCGATAAGAAACTGATATATAATTTAATGGTTGACGAGTGTTTGTCATCATTTTATGGAGCGAATAATTAATCGATCAGGTTGTTGAACGATGCTGGAAACAACCGACATCGTGATATTTTGGGTTTCTGTGATTTATATTGCTGTATGAAAAGATGCAGGGATTTCCTCCAGATGACTTGAATAGATCCATTTGAAATGATTACTGACTCTGACTCTGTGGTGGAGTCGGCTCACCAGACAGAACCGGCTCCGTCACTCACAACCTCCATGAATCCAAGAAGCCTTAAATGTAACGTCTGATCAGACGTCTCCTGGAGATCTGAAGAAACGTTTCCTTTTCAATCAAGCTGCTAAAAGTTGAAACATGATGTGTTTGAGTTAATTTGTGTTCATCATTGATTCTCATGAACACATCGTGATGTCGTGCAGCCCGAAAACCCAAAACACGGCACGGTCAGCTGATGATTGAAGATCATCTGTCTGCATCAGTAACTTCTGTCTCTGAGCAGACGAGAAGGTTTTAAAACGGTTCAGAGAAGGTCGATAGTTTTCAGAAGCTCTGTATTTGCCCTCCGTGTGGTTTTTATAGTTCTTTCATGTTCTTGATGTTTGGGTCTTACAGCACCAGTCTGGTTCTGAAAGGTGCTTTTTGAGTCTGATCAGACATTTGATGCCAACGTTCAGTCGTCAGATCTTCAGTCATACGAACACGTTCCCACCAGCTCTAAATGTATTGATTATGTCGGCACACATCAGCTGATTAACATCCGTCTCCTGTCTGGGTCAGACTCCAAGCTGGGGGCGGCAGAGGTGTGGACGTCTCGGCAGGCCCTGCAGGACCTGTACCAGAAGATGCTGGTGACGGACCTGGAGTACGCCCTGGACAAGAAAGTGGAGCAGGACCTGTAAGCCGCTGCGCCCACGTCACACTCGCGTCAGTATCGGGTCCCTCATTTTGGTGCTGATGGTGTTTGTTCTGCCTGCAGGTGGAATCATGCTTTTAAGAACCAGATCACCACACTGCAGAGCCAGGCCAAGAACCGAGCCAACCCCAACCGCAGCGAGGTCCAGGCCAACCTGTCGCTGTTCCTGGAGGCTGCCAGTGGGTTCTACACACAGGTGAGATTCAGACAGAGCCAGCAGGTTCAGGTTCAACAAGGGTTTGGTACTGTTTATGTTTCAGTTCTGGTTCTGGTCATTGAATTTAGTCCTTCTGATAATTCTGGTCCAGTTTGTTTGACACGATACGGCCGATGTGTCCTGGAATCTGAAAACCAGTTTTTAAGTTCTGCAATCAGGAGAAGCATCAGTTCATCTAGTGGTTCTGTTAGATGACCGGTCCACATGAGGAGCGTCTCAGAATCTAAACGGTGATGATGATCAAGTGTCTCATTGTTTGAAGAAGATGAAGTTTGTTCTCTTCAGCTGACGCTCGGCTTCCTTCATCCGTTATCAGCTCATCTTCATGAAACATTCAATATGTTTGTCCTAATGAAAATGTTTTGACAAGTTACAGTCGATAGTAATCAAGTAAGTAATCAAGTTACTTTAATAATAAAGTAAATGACACAAAACAATCAAACAACTACTAAGAGGCTAAAGTGTTTATTTTAGTTAAATGAATCTAAAATCAGTGAATTCTTCACGGCTGTTAATCATTAATATCTTTGATCAGAGGGAGTTTTGTAGTTTCTCTCTGTGCTCCGGCTCCTTGACAGAGTTTGTTGAGGATAAATTCCTCCTCCACAGTTTATGTAGAATAAAGTCACAACTAGGGTTGTTTGGTATACCGGTACTAAGGCATTTAAAACGGTACTATATTGCAATTGGATGGGACCGTTACTTGCAGCGCCGCCGATATGGCAGTACTTTGGCTTAAAAACAAATGAGCACGGCGAGGCAATTAACGCTGATGCACCACTGTGTAAACGGTGTTTTAAAACGTGCATGGCTGAGGGCGGAAACACCTCCAACTGAGCCAAACACCTGAAGGACAAGCACCCAGACCTGCACACTGAGTTCAGGGACAACAGGTAATTTACTCATGAAAAAAAAAAAAAGCCACATTCACCCTAAAAGCAAGCGCCACCCCCTTCAGTCTTAACAAAAGTAGCTCTGGAAGAAAAAAGAAAAATAGAGCTGGTTTTTTTATATTATATTATTATTATGGCCCGAGCAGGGAACCTGCAAGGACCCTATTGTTTTTGTAGTGATCATTTTTTGTCCCAAATGATCGCATTTTTCACTGCCTGAACGTACCCCAAAACTCTCCAAACGTGGAATATATGTCCCACCTGGAGAAAAATGTTATAATCTGTTGTCGTTGTGAATTTCCATCACTAGGTGGCGCTATAATCAAGGAAAGTGCATTTTGGCTAATAACTCCCACATACTTGGTCACACATTCAAGAACCTCATATCCACGCGTTCAGTGAAGGACATCTGTTGAAGGTTTTACCGATCCGTCACTAGGTGGCGCTCTGGTGCCAGTTTCATTAGGGCCCCAGCAGGTAACCTGCGATGTCCCTATTGTTTCTGTAGTGAGCAGCATTTTTCACTGCCTGAACATGGATGAAAATGCCATTTTATTTGACAAACACATTAGGCCTGGCCAAAAATGTTATAATCTATGCTCGTCCTGAACGTCCATCACTAGGTGGCGCTATAATCAAGGAAAGTGTGTTTTGGCTTATAACTCCCATATACTTTGTCGCACATTCAAAAACCATATATCCACGCGTTCCCTGAATTCTGTTGAATCTCGTGATGTAGGCCATGCTAATTTGCAAGACTTGTTTTTTACGTTTTGTATCTCTAAATATTTTTTTAAATTTTTTATTATTTTTAATTAATTTTTACATGTAAATATTAGCATGTTAGCTCAATAGCTTCCAGGTCATGTGATCAATTGACTCAAAATCAGTGTGGGATCATGTAACTACACTGGCTGCATGAGATACGCCTCTTGTTTTTACGTTTTACATCTTTTCATATTTTTTATTAATTTTTATATGTAAATATTAGCATGTTAGCTCAATAGCTTCTTACTTCGTACTTTATTTCACTAGTCCTACAGATTTAACGCCACAGACTTCACACTCACTAAATATCATCTTCAGACCTTGATGATGACACCTTGTCAAAAGCTTTTGCCTCCGATATACATATGTATCAAGTCCCGCCTCCTACATGCACATACGCTAACGAATTTCGGCACGCATAAGTATCGTGACCAAACGCACAAAAAAGCCTCTTGGACCCACAACCTCAGTCCAACGGGAAGTTTGCCATTTTGGTTCAAAGTTGAGATGTTGCCGCCATTTCCACCCATTTCCATGGCTCGTACTTTAATTAACTTGCCCTACAGATTTAACGCCACAGACTTCACCGTCACTAAGACTCATCCTCATACCTTGATGATGAAGAGTTGTAAAAAGCTTTCGCCTACGTTATTCCTGGTGGGCATGACGGTCTGAACTTTCAATGCTTGGCCACTGTAGGAGCCACGTCAATGTGTGGTGTGTGTTGGACACAAACTGTCCACTAGGTGGCTACGTTGTGTTGTGGGTCAGCCTGATATCAATCAATCTGACGTCATTTATATCGCACATTTAATACAAATACACTGTAGCACAAAGAGCTTCACACAATAAAAGCAAGCACAACAAAACAGAAGTGAAACCAAAAGACACACACACACACACACACACACACACTTTCTCTCACACATCACACATACATACATTTCTGACAGAAGTTTACTGAGGCGCTATCTTTCGCTCAGCTATGTGCTGTGACGACAAACATCATCCAGTTTACATGACATTCACAGGCTGTTTTCTCCAAATCACACATTACAACATGACATATAATTGATGGGTGAGCTCTCGGGCCACATAGTGGACAGACTTGCCCTCTGCGTCTGCCCTCCGACGGCGCCACGGCCCGACGTACGTGGGGGGGCGAGGGCCCGTTCATCGCTGCTTGCAGCTTTAATTATATTTATATTTTCACAGTGATTTTTAAACTTTTTTTAATGACATTTTTTGCGTTCTCTTTTTATTTGAAAAAGTATCGAAAAGTATCGAAATACATGTTGGTACCGGTACCGATACCAAAATGTTGGTATCGTGACAACACTAATCACAACTCACAACAACGATGATGAGCCGTGAACGTCTGGTGATATCTCAGCTGTTATAGGAGGAGAGAAGACAAAGGAAAAGTTCATCACAGCAGAGATTCTGGTTAAATGACACACGTCCCGCCTCTTTCCCCTAAAAGCCAATCGTCTGCTTTATAGCGGCAGAACCAGAAGCCATTATCAGCCAATCAGGCGAAGGAAGGAAACGCTCCTTCCTGAAAAGCCTCAGACAGACGTGTGAAGCTCTTGGTCCTGATAAAGTCTCGTGTTGTGTTGTCTGCAGCTGCTGCAGGAGCTGTGCACCGTGTTCAACGTGGACCTGCCGTGTCGCGTCAAGTCGTCTCAGCTCGGCATCATCAGCAATAAACAGAGCAGCACCAGCGCCATCGTCACGCCGCAGCCCAGCTCCTGCTCCTACATCTGCCAGCACTGCCTCGTCCACCTCGGAGACATCGGTGAGAAGATCCACACGTGGTTTTATTTCTGCTCGGTGCGATCAGAACCGACAGTGGAGAGAAATCAAGTGTCTGCTCCTTATTTGTCTTTCAGCACGTTACCGAAACCAGACCAGCCAGGCGGAGTCGTACTACAGACACGCTGCCCAGCTGGTGCCGTCAAATGGTGAGTTTCCTTTACCCTTGTGTTTGAACGAGGTGAGCAGTTACTTCCTGTCTTTGTGCTAAGCTAGGCTAAAGGCTATCACAGTGTCTGACTGGAGGCTCAGGAGAAGCACGACTCTTTGAATTTCCTTGTTTTTGAAGGATGATATTAAAAAAAACCCAACATGCTCTTTTTTAGTTTTGCCGAAGCTGTAAATGTGTAAATGTGCTGATGTTTAACCTCCAAATGTTCTGCAGCTTAACGGTGACAACACGAATGTTTGATCTTATTAAAACTGAAAGCTAACGATGTTTCCTCCTCGGCTGTTAAAGCTCTGGATTATTATTGAATCCCAAACTAAACGTTGGGCTTCATGTGAAATCGCTCCTTCAGATAAAGATAAAGACTGAAACTATCCCATCACGTCAGATGACACTTAGCAGGTCTTCATCAGCGGCCATGTTTGTAGTTCCTCTCTGTCTCTGTGTGGTGACGCTCCTGTGTGTCCCCTGCAGGTCAGCCCTACAACCAGCTGGCCATCCTGGCGTCCTCTAAAGGAGACCACCTCACCACCATCTTCTACTACTGCCGCAGCATCGCAGTCAAGTTCCCTTTCCCAGCAGCCTCCACCAACCTGCAGAAGGCCCTGTCCAAGGCTCTGGAGAGGTAGCGATCAATCATCTATTAGTCATCAACTATTAAATAAATCCACAACTATTACATACAACATTATTTAGTTTGAGTTATTTTTATAAGAAAGAAAAGTCTAAATTCTCCAGTGTGAATATTTTCTGACTTCTTTTCTCCTTGGTGACGTTAAACTGAAGATCTTATAGACCGAACAACTTATCGATCAATAGAAGTTTCTGGACAGTGAACCAGGACTACAAAGTGTTCAAAGTTTGAAAATGCTTAACTTTAACATTCATGTTTTGATGTTAGATTCTGCGTCACTTGATTCTTTCATCGACACAATGACTCCTGTAAAGTTACAACCATTATTTGAAATGAAACGATCCACACGACAGTCGAGTTCATATGAGCAGCTCTGAGACTGCAGATCATTCTGTTCATGTTATTTTTCCTGATGTTATCGACAGTAACAGTTCAGATGTGGTGATAAAGTCTGGACATACTTGGTTCAGTTGATCAGCCTGATGATCAGCTGTGACTCAGATGCTTTTCTGTCCTCTCTGTGTTTCTGCAGCCGCGATGAGGTGAAAACCAAGTGGAGCGTGTCGGATTTCATCAGAGCCTTCATCAAGTTTCACGGTCACGTCTACCTGAGTAAGAGTCTGGACAAACTGGACGCTCTGAGGGAGAAACTGGAGGAGCAGTTTCAGGTACAACAAAAACACCTCGGCAGAGTCGATGCTGCAGTGATTCAACAGGATATTAAAGTCACTGTTTGTTGACCGTGTGTGTGTGTGTGTGTGTGTGTGTGTGTGTGTGTGTGTGTGTGTGTGTGTGTGTGTGTGTGTGTGTGTGTGTGTGCGCGTGTGCAGAGGCTGATCCTGCAGAAAGCCTTCAGCTCTCAGCAGCTCGTCCACATCACCGTCATCAACCTGTTTGAGCTCCACCACCTCAGAGACCTGACAGCCGACAGCAGTGAGCAGAGCTACAGCAGCGAGCAGCAGATCAGCTGGTTCCAGCTGCTCGGACTCTTCAGTAAGACACACACACACACAGACACAGACACAGACACACACACACACACACACACACACACACACACACACACACACAGACACAGACACACACACACACACTCCCCTGTGTGATGAAGATGACCAGCTGACTGGTATCAGAGGAAACTGAGAGCGTCGAACATGTTGGTTTATTTACTTTGTCAGAGATCCTCTATTGATTTGTTTGTGAAGAGGGCTCACTGTGGACAGATTAGAGGAACTGAACTTTGTAACAAACTGAATTTCTGTCTTTGTTGTTAATTGTTGTATCACTGAAGGCGGCTGTGTCAAAAAGACAGCAGGATAAAGTTAAACTGTTGTTGTAAAATACACCGATCTTTTAAGGAAGCGTTTGGACATAAAACAACCATCTGTTGATCTTTAATAGTCCACATGTGATAGTCTGACAATGACCGAGCTGTCAGTCATCAGATAAATGTTTAGATCGAACCAGATCTTGACCTCAGGCTGGCGGTTGATGGTGTCTGACTTCCTGTCCCCTCAGTGTCCTTCCTGGGCGTCATGTGCAGCCGAGCTCTGCTCAACAAGAACCGAGGGGAGGAGATCATGGGGGAGTGTCCTCTGCCCGCCATCAAAGTGTCTCTGGACTGGCTCAAACTGAGACCCAGCGTCTTCCACGAGGCCGCTGTCGACAAGAGGCAGTAGTAAGTCTTCTGTTGGGTAGCTGTTTAGCAAACATCTGATTGATTAGCTCTGAACAGGAAGTGTAACTCCTCTTCCTGTCTCTCAGTGTCTGGCCCTGGCTCGTCTCCATCCTCAACAGCTTCCAGCCCAAAGAGGACGACGTGTCCTGTTCCTCAGGTATGATATAGATTCTGTGTTTGGTGCAGTGATCGATGTGAGCTCTGATCTGAGCCTCTTCAGGTTACAGTCAGTCAGGTCTGAGAGAAGTGGACAGAAGTTACAGGAACAAACGATTCTGTTGTTATGATGCGGTGTTCCCTTCAGAATAAAAGCTGCTCTGTGTGTGGATGTCCCTGTCTGTCCCGCAGGGACACTTTCTATTTCCCAGGAAGCTTCTCACATGTCTGCACTCGCCTCCCTCAACATTAAGCTTTTTAACAAAGCTCCTAGAGGATGAAAGTCATGATGATGTCAGTTTGTCTCAACACTGAGATTCATATGAACGTCCCAGACATGGAGTCTAAATCCACCACGTTCATCCTCTCAGGGTTGTTCAGCTGTAAGATGCTGACTGGCTCGTGTGAGGTAGAAGCTGTTGTAACTGAAGGTGTGTTTGTTTTCTCCTCAGTGACGCCCCTGCCGGAGGAGTTTGAGCTGCAGGGTTTCTTGGCGCTGCGGCCCGCTCTGAGGTACGGCACTTCTGTGTTCATTAGTTGTGGTGAATGTTCAGTTTTGAGCTGCTGAATCGGTCTGAATGTTCTGGTCTCTGTTGGTGTTTCAGGTCTCTGGACTTCACCAAAGGTCATCAGGGCATCCTGGTGGACAGGGACGGCCTGCCGGTCCACACTCGACATCAGAGGCTCGTCAGTCTGGGCAAATGGGTGGCCGACAACCAGCCGGGGTGAGTGTTCATCTGCGCCGTCGCTGCGTCTGTCAGGAAAAAAACAACTTATCTACTTCCTCTGCAGCAGAATCTGAGCACCGAGGGTCAGATTTACAGCTGCAGACGTCTGATTTAAGATCACGTAACCGCGTGATAGTTTGTCTTCCACAAGCTTAAGAGTCATTTTCTCTTCATTTATTTGCCTTTTTGAAACCTTGAAAGGAGCAAATAACGGAAGAGAGCACAGAGAGTCTCCTCAGAGGTCAAGGCAGGACATCAGTACATTGTCTGTCTCCTGTCTGCAGGCTGATCCAGTGCAGAGTGAGTGAGGACGGCCTCCTCGTATTCATCACTGACATTCCAGAGCAGGCCATCGAGGAGCCGCAGGAGAAGGAGGCGCCGGTGCTGCAGGAGTCGTCCAACGGCGAGCAGACGCCCAACGACGGAGGAAACTCGGGCCTGAAGTCGGTGCTGTCGGCAGGGAAGACGCAGAGCTCGTGGCCCGACGGCAGCGACCGACCCGTCGTCACCTTCAAGGAGAACATCAAACCCAGAGAACAGAGCCGCGAGCCCACACGAAACCATCATCTGAAGGACAGCGGCAAAGAGCGGCGAGACTTCGGCAAAGGCAACGGGGCTGCTGGGAAAGGAGAGCTGAAGAGAGACGGGAAGAGGAAGAGCGAGCTGAAAAAAGCTGCTCATGAGAAGAGCGCCGACGCTGGGAAACAGGTGAGGACGTTTAACCTTCATCTTTAGTGATGTCACCACACGAAAGAGCCGCTTATTTGAGGCACGTTGAAGCAGCCGATGATGAAGATGGACTTGTTTTGTCTCGTTCAGGTGAAGGCGCAGACGGAGCTGAGGAAGACTCCGGTGTCTGAGGTGAAGAAGACACCGGTCACTCAAACTCAAACCACCTGCTCCTCCCAGTTCATCCCCATCCATCATCCTGGAGCCTTCCCACCACTGCCCAGCAGACCAGGTACACACACACACACACACACACACACACACACACACACACACACACACACACACACACACACACACACACATATATATATATATATATATATACACACACACACACACACACACACACCTTATTTTCCAGTTCCAGCCAATCAACGCTGAATATTATAAATCTACAAAGTAACTAAAGTTATCAGTAAATGTAAAGTAGCAGAAACTGAACTCTGACACATGGAAACAGTCCTCGTGTTGTTTCTGCTCGCAGCTTCACAGTCAGTTAAAATCCTGCTCCTGATTGGTTCCTCTGCAGGTTTCCCTCCCTCCGCCTACGTGATCCCTCCCCCAGTGGCGTTCCCAGGTCTTCAGGTGAATCCGGGCTTCACCTTCTCAACCGGAGTGTCCGTCCCCGGACCTTTCCTCCAGCCGGGCGTCCACACGCAGGCTGGCGCTCAGGCCGGGAAGCAGTCCCACATTCCCTACAGTCAGCAGAGGCCCTCTGGTCCTGGTCCAGGTCAGGGACCTGGGTCCTCGGGCCCCTCCCAGGGTCAGCAGCCCCAGACCCAGCCGCCTTCCCAGCAGGCCTTGCAACAGTCGGTCCAGCTGCAGGTTCAGGTGATGAGTCAGCAGCAGCAGTCTCCCACCAAACCGGTCCAGCAGGTCGGGATGGGGAAGAGTCCGCCTCACCACCCGGGGCTGCAGCAGGTCAGTAGATTTCCTCTCGGATGTATATGGACCCAACGACCTCCACCAATCACAATCACAGGGAGGCGTCGGCCTGTATGAAGCCCGAGGGCCATTAAAGGAACAGTTCACCCAAAAATGTATATTCACTCGTCAGCTCCTCCTCCTGATGATATAAAGTCAGGCTCAGCCATCGTCTCCTCCTGATGATATAAAGTCAGGCTCAGCCATCGTCTCCTCCTGATGATATAAAGTCAGGCTCAGTCATCGTCTCCTCCTGATGATATAAAGTCAGGCTCAGTCATCGTCTCCTCCTGATGATATAAAGTCAGGCTCAGTCATCATCTCCTCCTGATGATATAAAGTCAGGCTCAGCCATCGTCTCCTCCTGATGATATAAAGTCAGGCTCAGCCATCGTCTCCTCCTGATGATATAAAGTCAGGCTCAGTCATCATCTCCTCCTGATGATATAAAGTCAGGCTCAGTCATCGTCTCCTCCTGATGATATAAAGTCAGGCTCAGTCATCGTCTCCTCCTGATGATATAAAGTCAGGCTCAGTCATCATCTCCTCCTGATGATATAAAGTCAGGCTCAGTCATCATCTCCTCCTGATGATATAAAGTCAGGCTCAGTCATCGTCTCCTCCTGATGATATAAAGTCAGGTGAAGTCTCGTAGTCCACAAAACATTTCTGGAGCTTCACAGTAAAACAGAGTTGCAGCGTTCTGCTGAACACCTGAAGCAGCTGGAGATGATTCAAACATCAGATGTCTCCACGCAGCTCGTCTGCTGTGATCAGAGATCACCACCTGATCTGTCAGTTACACCCATGACTTGACAGTTTTGAAAGAGGTGAACTGTTCCTTTAAGGTCAACAAAGTACTCCCAGTTTGTGTCCGTCAACACACAGAAACATTAAAACTGAAACTATGACAAAAATGTACCACGACCCACTTACCTGAAAAGGTCTCTGAGATGACGTTAACTCTGGTCGTGTGTCCGGTCTCTGTAGTACATGCAGGTCCAGGATCAGCCGGCTCAGATGTGGAACCAGGCTCAGGCTGCTCTGCAGAAGATTTCTCCCATGCAGATGTCCATGAAGCAGCCTCAGCAGCAGCAGGCCTTCTACATGGCAGCTCAGGATTCTCTCAAGCTGTACGAGCACCAGCTGCAGCCGCCCACGCAGCCACAGCTCTCCAACATGGACAAGAAGATGAAGTACCCCAACGTCAAGATGCAGGACTTCTACTGGGAGCCGTCCTACAGGATAGGGGACGGTCTGGCTGTGATGGCAGACAGGATGAAGAGGCCGCCGCCAGGTGGCATCTGTCCTGAACAGGACCCCTCCTCTGGGCCCCGGGGACCCCCATTTGAGGTGAGCAGCTCCCAGGTGATGTGAAGGAGGAGGAGGAGGTCCTGTTCTGCTGCTTCTCTGTCGCTTTGCTTCTCTTTCCTACAGTCTTTTCTTACTTGGTTTCTTTCTGACCTCTAGACCAGGACCAGAGGTCTGTAAGGCCTCAGGTGCTTCACTGTGATGTAAATGGCATGTTGGGTCTCTGTTAACCTGCCGATGGGTTTAGGTTAGGGTCTGTTTCAACTGATCCAACCACTGAACCAGTCACCACAACATCACCAGAATCCCTTAACAAACAAGTGATTTTAGAGTTGTTTCATGAGGAGAAACCGAACAAACGTAGTGAAACTCTGTCTCTGACAGACTCTGAATCATTGTCTCCTCCTTGTAACTTCAGCATTAAATGAAAACAGTAAGTTGTTTGTTTCCTTGTACAAAGTGTGAGTTTGTGGCAGCATGGCTGTACCAGCCTGTCTGCTTCTGTGTCTAAAGTGCTAAAGTCTTACCTGCCAACATTTAGCAGCTGTTTGAACACTGTTTACACTGATTTCACCATTTACACTCAATTGATGAAAGAAGAAACATGTTATTGATCTAAACATGTCACATTTTACAAATACACTGAACAGTAACCAGTATAGGCGACTTCTTTGTCCCCAGACTCCCTTAACAAATGTGTCAGTTTAGTGAGTTGTTGAGTTGGAGACACTTTATAAACTGTGTGAAACTCTGTCTCTGACTGATTCTGACTGATTTGTTCCTTCTTGTGAATTCAGTAAATCTTCTGCATGAACTTCTTTGTGTTTGTGTAGAAACATGGCGTCTGTTAGATGTCCTCTAAGTTGATTCCAGGTCTTCGGTCTTCATGTTTCTCTCTCTGCCGTCCTGTGTGATGTTCAACTGACCACAATCTGTCTTCAGCTTTCAGGCTTCTGTAGCTTTAAGTGTAACTTTCCTTCTTTCCACCTCTGTCTTACCAGCTTGCCTTCTTTCTTTTTCTCCCTCCTCCTTCGTTTCTTCTTCTTCTTGCTTCATCTCTCACTAGGACAACAAGAGCTCGCCTCTTCTACCTCCTGACCTGTTAAAAACTCTAGCAGATTTTGAGGAGGAGGAGGAGCTCGTCTTTTCTAAGCCTCCTGATTTCTTCCAGGCCTTGGCTGGCCCTCTTAGCACTGCTCCCGGACCAAACATATTTGTATGTAGCCCTGTTTTCCTCCTCCTCCACCTCCACTCTGCTCATCATCTGCCGTCTCTTCACTGAACAGAGCTGCCGTCTTTCACATGTTGTTGTCAGTTGTTGTGAAGAGTAATAATGACGTGGCTTGTTTATAATCAGCAGACTAAGATCAGATCTTTAAAAACAGTGAAGTTAAGGTCCAGTCCTTCTCAACATGTGAGTCTGGTGGTTGTGAAGCTTCAGCTGTGCTCAGACTGACAGGACAGTAAATAATGAGGATGTGATGAATGAACATGAATATGTGTTTATACTCTGGCAGCCATTTGTTATTTGTAGATAAGATTGAAACCAGCCTCATGTCTTTATTTATACACCACAGAAGGTAAAAATAATTGATGATGCAGCTCTACAGACGTGTGATGTCATCCAGCAGCTGTCTGTCCGTCCTCATCCTGTTTGTCCTTCGTCTCTGCAGCTGCCAACCCAGACCAGGATGGAGAGCGGCCCCGAGGTCGTCGGCCAGTCCTCTTCTCTGCTGCCCATATCTGGCTTCCCCATGCAGGTCAGACCTGGAAGTGATTGTCTTTAAAATGTCGTCTCACAAACCTGCTGAGGCTTCTGCCCCCGAACCTGTTCATACACCGCGTCCACTCCAGGCACATGGACGACATTTTGACCATTCAAGTTGGAGAACAATGTTTCTGCCACCGTCTGATTATTATCTCTGTATCTCTTTTGAGATATTATATCATAAATTCAAGATGGCGGCGGGAAGAAGAGACGCAGCAAGTGTCTCTGGAATAATTGTTAAACGTTTTTATTGTCAGAAAACTGGACGTCTAAAAAAGATGTTAAAACACTTTGATCCAGATTTTAAATGCTCCAGTGGATTTTATGCACTTAAAGTCATTTTCTGCTTATTTATTTAAAACTATGTCACTATAATAATACTATTATATAATATAATATACTAATATTAAAATCTGGATCAAAGTATTTCTAGCATCTGATTAAGTTGAGAAATATTGTTTTCACCTGTCGAGTTTTCTGAAGATAAAAAGATAAACAGTTTGTTCTGGATCATGTTTTTAAAACTGATCTGAAAACAAACAAGCAAACAAACAAACAGAGAAATCTTATGTTGTGATTTAATAATTCACATTATTATTATTATTATTATTATTATTATAATTCAGAGACTGAACCTCGTCGTTTGTCACAAGTGGATCTCTGTACGCTGCTGGTTCCGTCTGGGAGGTTCTGGTTCGTCTTGCAGTCGGTCCTGCCGGAGTGGAACCTCTCAGAATCAGATCATACAGAATATAAACCTCAAAACACTTTGTTTCCATTTGATAACATAAAGACAAGCTTTAATTTAATGTCCAGAAGCTGCTGCCGTGTGACTGCTGTAACGTGGTTCAACCACCAGGTGGCACAATAGACACTGTGTCAGTCTAAACTCTGACTTCAGCCTGAATATTTTCTGTTTTCTTGAGTTTTTACAGCAGAAAACTAAAGATCTTTGTGTTTGGGACATTCGTCATGTCGGGTTTTGGAAACACTGATCGATTTTATAAACCAAACAACTAATCGATTAATCAAGAAAATGTCAGACAGGTCAGGTGAAAATGAAAATAACTGATGTCTCCATGTGTTCAGGAGTACAACCAGAACAGCATCTTCAGTCAGGCCTACGGCAAGAACCTGCCGCCCAGCTCCAAGCCTGACGCTCCCATGATGCACCAGGAGCCGTCCCTCTACTCCCTGTTTGAGGGGACTCCCTGGTCCCCCTCCCTCCCTGCCAGCTCAGGTACGTCACACCTGTAGACAGGTACAGGAAGTGTGTTCATGTTCAGGGGAACAGGGCTCTGATGTCAGCTGTATTCTGATTGGCAGATCACTCCACCCCGGCCAGCCAATCCCCTCACTCCTCCAACCCCAGCAGCCTGCCGTCCTCCCCCCCGACACACAACCACGGAGCCATGCCCTTCTCCAACTTCGGGCCCATCGGCACTCCGGACAGCCGGGACCGCAGGGTCGTGGACCGCTGGAAGGCCGACAAGACCGGTAAGAGAGTGACGGTGTCCAGGGAGGGTCAATCCAGACCTACTCACCCAGAATCAGAACTGTTCACAGCACAAATTCACACAGTTCTGTTTGAATCTATGAATTTTCACAGTTTCAACTGAATTTGGACAAATTTCGAGCCAGTTCAGTGAAACTCAGCAGCTCAGAACAGTTTTATCTCTGAGCTTCACTGAAAACAGCAGAACTATTATCAGACGTGTGAATGTCGTCTTCAGTTCAGAAGGTTGAACTTGCTGCGAGCTCTCGCTCCAGATGTTGACCTGTGGTTGGTTGTTGTGTTTCAGGTGCGGTCAGCGGGTTCGGTCTGGACTACCTGCCGGCTGCAGCCTCCTCTGCAGCTTCAGACACCAGCTGGCACCAGGCTGGACCGACCGGCAGCTCCTGGACCAATCAGGAGTCTCCGATGGAGGAGTCGTCCTCCACCGTGCTGCTCGACAGCCTCAAGGTCAGAAACATGTGACGCGTGTCAGTACAGAGAGGAAGTGATGTCACAGTTTAACAGTTGTTACATTTATTCTGCATTTTGACATCAGTACTTTTATATGTGTTTTATTTTGTGTGACATGTATTTTGGGTTTGATCAGTGTCCAGGTGTTTGTTCTGCTGTAGTTGTTTGACTGTCGGACACAAAATCATTTGTTTGAAATGTTCTCTTGATTTCCTCGTCTGCAGTCGATCTGGTCGAGCTCCATGATGCAGCCGGGCCCGTCGGCGCTGGAGCAGCTCCTCCTGCAGCAGAAACAGAAGCAGCAGCGAGGTCACGGCACCATGAACCCGCCTCACTGAACGGCAGGCCGAGGCGGCGCTTTGTGTCCGGACGTCAACAAAACCACCACCAGGAGAAACGGGAGGAAAAAAAACAGAAGTTTGACGAAGACGAGCTCCAACTAAAATGGAAAATTAAACCGGTGAGAAACGGTGGAGGCTGGGGAGGCGACACGACCCCCCGACGAGGCTGAAACACCCCCCACCCCCCTCGGCTGTCGAGGAGCGGTGACGCCCCTCCTGGACCGGAGGGCGCGGGATCTCTTCAACCGCGGTGCCACGCGCCACGCCACCGCCGGGTTTCCTTCAACCCGCGGTAATCTGAACATTGAGGAACATAACCCCCCCCCTCACCACCACTGCGCCCCCCCTGGTTTTGGACAGACGCCACATCTCCACCACTCCTCTCTCATCTGGAAGAGCTTCTTCTTTCTTTGGAACTAAAACTAAAAAATAAACGACCTCCCGGACGTCTGCTGGCTCGCTCGGAGCGCCTGTTTTTAGCGTCTCCGCCGCCACAGACTGAAGCGGGGTGTTGTGAGAGAGCGAGGGCGGTGTGGTGATCGGGTTCGGAGGGGGGAGGTCAGGTGAAGCAGCGGGGGTCAAAATAAACTGGACTTTCTGATCTCTCATTCATTTTCATTACTGAGGAGGAGGAGGAGGAGGAGGAAGGCTCTCTGAAGGAACGGAGGACGGTTTGGTTGGTACAGCTATATAAATATATAAATAAATATATATTGCCATAGTTGGACTTTAAACGGGCCTTGTCTCTTAGCCGTGTTGTGAGAATGAGGACTGGACACCAGGTGTTAACGCCACCTGGACCGACCTTTTTGAAGGAAGAGCCTGGAGGCCCGACGACGGGACGGCTAGGCAGTGCCAGTAAACGTCACAGGGAAGAAAGAAGAAGAAGGGAGGGGGCTAAGAACATAACAACCCTGTCTCACTTAGGGATAGTATTACCGTTAGCTTCAAGAGATTGCAGATATTAACAAAAAAAAAACTGTATTTTGTGATTTGTTCGTAGCAGTTTTAGCTTCACGCCCTCTGAGGTGAATACAGGTATGTCTATTAGCTTCCTGCTTGAATATTTTTGGGGTTCTCTTCCTCTCCGACCTCTTCTTCCTGTTATTTCTTTACTTAACGAAGAAAAAGAAAAGAAAAGATGTAACCCTGCTCGCTTACTTAACCTGCATTTACTGTTTCTTTTGTTCATGTTCTGCCTTTTTACTAGTTTTAAGCAGCTCTGTCGGCTCTTCTGTGCCTGCTCACTGTCCGTTACTACTGACTGCTGTAAAGGTTCGCACCACGCCACAGACAGACAGACAGACAGACAGGTGTATACAGGTAGTTGGCTCGGCCTGAATGTTTTCCACTATCTTTTCTTCTATAACCACTACTGCAGCTCGACCCTGTACAGCAGATTTTTGATGAGTCGTAGCGTCTGGAAGCCCTGCAGCTCTGCTGTTGTTTAACCTGGAACTGAAGCCCCTTTTCAACCTGACAACGACGGAACCACAGGAACCAAACTCAGGAACTAAAAGCCCCTTTTTGTACAGTCACATTTTCATGTCCCCTTCACATCTGATTGGTTAAAACTGTTGGTGGTGAAACGGGTCAGAGAAAGCTGAATGTCCTGCTGCTGTTCAGGGCTGAAGACAGTAAAAGAGTCCATCACTAAAAGACCTTCAGTTTATTATCAGAAAAACAAAAGAGGTCCAGATGATCTTTAGGTCTTTTCAGGCCACGACCTGTCGAGTTCTGTTAACCGACTGCAGCTCTGCTCACTTTGTCAAAAAATGTTCTAAAATCTTGGTATTGCTCGGCTGCAGTTTTCCACAGTTGAGCAGCTGAACCCAGCATCTGTTTTAAATATTCTATATTTTGGTATTTCTGTTTGAAACATGAGAAATGATTTCTTCACTGCAGTGCAGCCCTGAGTCGTCTTTGAAAGGCGACAGGTGAAGGCGGACAGCACTTGTTTCGTTAGTTATTTATTTTTGCTGCGGCTCGTAACGACCGATTACACTCTAGCTGCAGCCTGAATGTTCTGATTCTTTTAGGTCCAGGACCTAAATGTTCCCCTAAAAGGTTCCTGAGTTCCTGAAGAGTTCCTGTGGTGGAAACTGGAAGAGTTCTGTTGACTTTCAGGGGTTTTATGTCCGTGGTTTCCCCCTCGTAGAGCATTTACATGCCGTCACTCCTGATTGGTGTAGAGCAGCGAGTGACAGCTGACCAATCGGGTCGCTCAGAGGCTCAAACGTCCCCCTATAGGCTTCAGGCTTAGCAGGAAGTGACGGTTTAGACTGCAGCACTGTAAGTAACTTCCTGTCCAGTTTAAACCAGCAGCCGTTTTCTACCTTCACAGTGAAACACTCATCGTTTGGTTCCACGGGATTAAAAAAAATCAAAGCCTGTTTTTATTTTCCCGCCGAGGCGTTTTATTAAAGCAGACTTCAGAGAGACGTGTCTATTTTCCGTGTGATTGTGCTTTTCATGTTGCATTTACAAAATGTATTTGAAAAATAATAAAGATAAAATATTAATGAATGTGAGGACGAATTTGGCCAGAAGTGTCAAGGAGAGAAGAATAAAAAATCCTGTTTGTTTTCATGTTTAAGCTGACCACGTGGATCTGAGCTGGTTCTGGTTCTGGTTGCCTTTTTGTTTTTGGAGTAAGAGCTGAATGGACCGGGATCTGTCGGTGACATTCCACTCTGTAAGATGTTCGGGAGGTTTCAGGGCGCCGGGTCCTCGTTGGTCGGAGCTCTGAAGGAAACATCAGACCCGAGCTTTGACTTGTTTCTGTCTCTCTGTGGACGTTCAGAACCGGAACTGGATCAGCCTTTAAATAAACGTTAACTATGTTCTCCCTCGACTCTGGGTCCATTTCTCTTTGTTCTTCTCTTCAGGCTGTGAGGATACGACACACAGCACACTGATACTACACAAAACACATTGGTACTACACACAACTCACTGATCCTCTACAGTGTGTAAATAGTGCAGTGAATAAACGCAGTACAGTGCGGTGAGCTCTGGACGTGGTTCTGGTGAAACCTGTGATGTTTCAGGATGGGCTCTGATCATCAGGTCATGTGACCCGTCAGAGCCGTCTGTGTTGACGCGTCACAGACTCTCACGGTTGTTTTTAGACTGAATCATCAGATAAGACTCCTCCTGTCTTCAGAGGAACCACAGTGGTTGATGGAAAAACCTCGAGCCGAGTTCAGCTGCTGCTGCTCACTGCTCCCATAGACAAACAGTTCAACAGTTTTTGTACGACAGTTTTTCACAGTGTATATAGGTACGACCACAGTGAGTCAAGTCAGTCTGACACCAATACAAAAACCTCCAGATCCTTTTCAGGCCTACGTACTCGTCGTGGAGAGTAACTGGTTCTGGCAGTAGAGTGCAGTAAATAAACACAGTAGAGTGCAGTAAATAAGCGCAGTAGAGTGCAGTAAATAAGCACAGTACAGTATAGTAAATAAACACAGTAGAGTGCAGTAAATAAGCACAGTACAGTGCAGTATAGTGAATAAACGCAGTAGAGTGTAGTTCAGCTCCAGGTGTTTTGCCCTCAGGTGAACTCTGGACGTGGTTCCGGTGAAACCTGTGATGTTTCAGGATGGGTTCTGATCATCAGGTCATGTGACCCGTCAGAGGACAAACATCACAGGAGGGGGAGATGCTGGGAGAGCAAACCAGCTAAACCTGTTTTTTAACAGGTTTGATATTCCAGCTCCCACAACCAGCGACGGCCCACTTCACACCCCCACCATGTCCATCACCTCCCACAATTCCACCACCTCAGACTGCAGACCACCTCAACCCTCCACACCCATGGACAGTTCAACCCCCCTCCCTACCACCATCACCAAGGATCAGGTGAGCAGAGACCTGAGGAGGCTTCGTCCAAGGAAAAGCGAGCCAGGACAGAGTGTGCCTACCTACCTACCCACCTATCCGTCTGTGTTGACGCGTCACAGACTCTCACGGTTGTTTTTAGACTGAATCATCAGATAAGACTCCTCCTGTCTTCAGAGGAACCACAGTGGTTGATGGAAAAACCTCGAGCCGAGTTCAGCTGCTGCTGCTCACTGCTCCCATAGACAAACAGTTCAACAGTTTTTGTACGACGGTTTTTCACAGTGTCTACGGACCACAGTGAATCAAGTCAGTCTGACACCAATACAAAAACCTCCAGATCCTTTTCAGGCCTACGTACTCGTCGTGGAGAGTAACTGGTTCTGGTTTCAGGGCTCCTAAACCCCACAGACTGGGATATTAAATCCTGAAGAGGTTTTACACATTATCTTGTCTTCATTTGGAAAGATTTGATGAAACCTTTCCCCTCAGAGGAGAACCAGAGACATGGAAACGTCTAGTTCATCCTGACTTTTGAAGCACGTCGTCCCAGAGAAAAGCCCCCCAGTCACACACAGTTCTTCAGGGCCGTATTCACAAACATCCTCAGGCTCCTGACCAGCTGAGTTTGGAGTGACTTTGTGTCCGTCCTCGAGTAATTCACAAAGTATTTACAGTAGCTGTAAAGGTATCGACTCTGGAGGTCCAGAGGACTGAATCACTGAGAGCTGCTCAGGTTCTGGTCTCGGGGTTAGGGTTAGGGTTAGGGTTAGGGTTTTTAATGACATATGCATTTAAAAAACATATGATAATGATGGCGAGTTAAAAAGGATCGCCAACAAACCGAAACAATCCGCAACAGCAGAGATGTTAACATGCTAATTATTAGCAGCTATAATATTAACCACGTTCTCCATCCAGATCATCATCAGTAAACAGAGTGCAGCTGAGGCTGATGATGTCCTCAGATTTTTGGTCAAATACCACATGGACATGTTGACCGATGGCGCTACATGAACATCAGAGGAGTTATTACGGTGCAGGTTGAATTATTCACATGTCTAGTTTACATATAAAGTCAATGAAAAGACGCAGGCTCCTGTCTAGTCGCTGCAGGCGCCACGAATGTCGTGAATTATGTGAAAATGCAAAATTGACATCATTCGTGTGTGTTGAATATAGTGAACTCGAGTGAGATTTTTGTGTGACGCTGTATCAGCGTTGATGTTCACACTGACTTCGTTGATGTCCAGACATTCATGAACAACAATGGAGGATAATAATCAGTAATCTTGCCGCCTGCAGACACAGAGCTGTACGATGACACATCTACTGTACTGAGACAGGACAGAGAAGGAGCTGCCTGGAGGAAAGTGAGTGAGGAAGTCTGATCACCTTGTAAGTCATGGAAATATGTCACAGCACAGCTCTGATCGATCTGAACTCCATTCAGAGAACAAACATTTTAAAAGTAGTTTGTTGTCGTCTGGCTGACAGACCTGACGCAGCATGAGTTCAGGCTTTTTACAAGGCGACATTCAGCGTCTTCTGATCCATTTATTGCGTCAGATCACGAACCCTTTTCACACAGAGACGCCACATTATCAGTGCAGCAAAGACTCGCCATTTCTAAGCCTTTGTTTGTTCACACAGAACCAAGCAGCTCTGGTGTAAAGCCGCTCCAGTGTGTCAATTCATACAGCACCTCTGACTCTACCTCTGACTCTACCTCTGACTCTACCTCTGACACTACCTCTGATACTACCTCTGACACTACCTCTGATACTACCTCTGATACTACCTCTGACTCTACCTCTGATACTACCTCTGATACTACCTCTGACTCTACCTCTGATACTACCTCTGATACTACCTCTGACTCTACCTCTGACACTACCTCTGATACTACCTCTGACACTACCTCTGACTCTACCTCTGACACTACCTCTGATACTACCTCTGACTCTACCTCTGACTCTACCTCTGACACTACCTCTGACTCTACCTCTGACTCTACCTGATACTACCTCTGGAGGCAGATCAGAGCTGAGCGAAACTGTCCACCCTCTCCACATCTGAAACCTTCACACAGAGGGCAATGCAGAGAATTGGCGCATGATTCCTGCACTCAAAGCGTGGTGTGAATGGGGCTACTGAGAAATCTCTTTGTTTTGGGTTAATAACGATGTGGTAAGACAGATTAATTCGGTCTACTTGCTGGTCACAGTAACTATTTATTGATTTTAACACACCTGTTAAGAAGCTGCCACTGAGCTGAGACAGATGGACAGACGCTCTGCAGCTGAGACCTGGGACCAGTCAGCCTCAGCTGGACGCTGCCATCATCCAGACGCAGCTCCAGACGCTGACATTCGCCCAGCTGGATGAAAATTAAGATTCCCGCGCTCAAACTTGTAACACAACGCAAATATTTTCATCACGTTTGGTCCGAACGCAGCATTAGTCCACCCTGAGGGGAACATTAACATCTGAACACAAACCAAACGCCTCAATAAATGTTGGCAAATCTTTGGGTTCAGTTGTGTGTTGTGACAACATTGTTATGGTCAAGGCACAAAAACCACCTGATTAGACTCAGGAACAGATCATGTTTTGTCTTAAAAGACCTGGTTCTGTCTCCACAAACATGGCTGGAAACTGTCCTGATGTCTCATGAACATTATCCAGTGATGTGACGCTTACAAAAGTTGAAACACCATTAAAACTGCAGTCTCTGGCCTTGGCAGCTTTTTCGCCTACCTGTAACTCAAACACCACCACCTCCACCTCCTGATGTGAGAGTCAGGTCATGAACATGTAATGTTGCAATGTCAGTGTTGATGGTACGTAACCTCTGACACGTACAAACGATATCAGTGGTTTGCAGAAATGTAAAAACGGTTGTTGACAGGTTTCAGTCTGAACTGAAGTGGAGGACGGACACACAGACGTCATTAGCATCGGCTTTACTCTGTGATGACTGCTAATTAGCTAATCTCAGCCTGCTAACACATCAAACCAAGCTGCTGAACATAATACATTACACCTGCTAAACATTAGCATGTGAGCATTGTCTTTGTGAGCATTTTAGCATGCTGATGTTAGCATTTAGCTGATCACGTTACAACAAACATAAAGTTGTTTTAATGAGATTTGTTGGTTTGTGGTTAGAAAAACATGTTTTTATTTAAATATTAAAGACTTGGACTTGAGTCATTGTTATAATGACTCGTAACTTGACTTGACAGAAGATAAATGACTTGAGACTGGACTTGAACTGGCAACTTAAATGTCATGAGTTGACTTTATTTGAGACATGATGACTTGAATGACTTGTCTGTGTTCATTCGATGTTTAAGTTTTTAAAACATTTTTAAAAATCTGTCAGCGTTTCACTGTTTAAATGTGATGGGAGGGAAATTAAGAAATAAATAAGCTTTAATGAAATTATTTGTTTTTGTTTGATTATATTTATTTACCTGATGATCAGTTTTCGTATAAAAACAATTCATCGTCATACTTTTTGAACCAAAAAACATAAAATAGTCAATATCAAGACAGGGACTCACACCTCGTCTAAAGATCGCAAACTGCAGGTAAGACTGCAGAATCTTTGGGAGGGGAAGGGACTCGACTTGACTCGACTTGACCAAGTAAAAATGACGTGGGACTTACTTGAGACTCGAACCAAATGACTTGGGACATGTCAGGTGCTGTATGTATAATAACCAGAAAGCTCATCTGAGCAGCTGCTTGATCTGAGGAGCACATCTGCATCACCTCCACCATCTTGTTCAGTTAAGTACGACAACACCACTGCAGCAAAACTGAAAGTTACTGAAGTTAGTTTACGATTATGATTTCATCTATGAAGGACTATTTTTTACTTTTTAGCATTTTTTTCAGTTCAGTTCAAAGAAGCTTTAGTGACGTGGAAACTATAAAAACAATATTGTCATCGACAGTTCGTTAAAGGTGTAATATGTAAGAATTTCTGTTTAAAACATCCAGAAAATTAAATGATCAACAGAATATGAGGAAACAAAACTGTGTTGTAGAGATCTGTTGAAGTTAGCATGCTAACCAGCTAGCCCCTAGCCATTTTGTACCGCAAGAGTTGATAGTCCAAAAGTATACAACATCAACACTCCCCCGGTGTGCCGAGCTCCGAGTCCCGACAGAGTCAGCTAATACGACAGGTTAACTTAGCTCACGAGTTAACGGCAGCTACAGCTAGCAGCAGTTAGCGGCTATATGTTTGGAGTTGTTTAGAGTAACAATTCAACGTGTGGTGGCCAGTTCTTACTTATTTTACCTTTAAGATTGTGTAACGAACATTTCTACAAGAGAAGTTTCGCATTTGTTAAACATTAGAATATTAAACATCGTGTCAAACAGCAGCTCTTGTTTTGAGATGCACTGAGATCGTTCCAAATGAAAAAAGATTATTTCATAACAAGAAAAGTTAAAATAAAACTGATAATGATGCTCAGGAAGATTAGTCATTATAACATTAAAATATGAAGACAGAACATTTGCTCTTTAACCTCGAGGAGTTTTTGTCTGCTGGCAGAAACACTCGGCTGCCTCCTCCTGCAGCTGTCAGAGGTTTTTGTACGAGGGTTTTTCACCGTGTTGGGGTGGCCCACACTGACTGAACCTCCGCACAGAGCTGAACAAAAACCTCCAGTCGCCTCTAAACGGTCTCTTTCCAGCCAGGAAACATCCAGAATCAACAAATAACCAACCAAACACACCTGTGTTTCAGGTGAGTCCTCAGCTGCTTCTTTTCTACCTGAAAACTGTCACATTTCTTCACTTTACTGGACTTCATGTGTCTGACATGTTGCAGCATCTGCTGCAGAAATGTTGAATAATCTTTAATTTACCAGATAAATACTCAACTTAAACTCTTTGTGTTGCTTCCTCTATGTTTCACAGCTCAGTGTGTGTCGACAGAACGTGGATTTTTAACATTTTTGAGCTTCTCTGATGAAAATGGCATCGCTGAGGTTTTTGTATGGGGCTGTAACACTGTGATGCTTTAATATTTGGGAAAGCCACCAGGCTCACCGTTGAACCTAAAGGTAAGAAAACAAACTTTCTACTTGATAACTTAACAGGATTAACTTCATTTAAAGGCTCTGTTTAGGTTTGGATTTGAGATTTTATGTTTTAAAGCTAAAACTTGACAAATCAGCTGAGTTGAGATGAGACGACGAGCTGCTGTGAAGCAGAGCTGCAGACGTCCTGTGAGACTGTGTTCAGATCGACAAAATGGAGATTTAAGAAAAAATGATGCATGTTGACAGAAGACGTCTCCAACAGGAAGTCCTGGAAAAGTCTTAAAATGTCTTAAATGATGTTTTCTGTCGATTCAGAGCCTGAAATCTGCAACGTTTTAGGTCTGTAAGTCAGTTTTTTGGTTTGCGGTAATAACAAAAAATAAAAGTAATAAATCAAAATATGCAAAGTTATTCAGCTGAAATCACTTTAAAGAAAAAATACAAGAATAAACTATTTCAGGTTCGAGAGCATTCAAGAGAAAACTGAAATCGATTGAAAATGAACCAACTTAAGTGGTTTTTAATACCTAAAATCATCTAAAATCAATGAGATCTTAAAATCTGTATTGTTTCTCGATGTGTGCACTGCTCAGATCAGAAAGTTTAAAATAATAATGAGAAATAATGAGTCTTTGATAATCATAACATTAAGTTGTAGTACACGAAACGCTTTTTATGATAAAGAAAAACAACTTAAAACGATCACAGCATTGAAGAGAAAACCATAAAAATTAAAATGTTAGAATTTACAGCGATCTTCTGAAAGCTGTGGACCTTAGTGTTTTAAATACCTTCAAATGAAATCAGTTTCTAAAACAGCCTCTTTGTTGTTTCTTGATGTGTTGTTTATCAAAAAGCACAATTTATAATAATAATAATAAGAAATAAAGAACATTGCTGATAAACATAACAATTTGTTGTACAAGAAATGCAACAAGTGCTTTTTATGATAAAGAAAAACAACCAACTGAACAATACAAAAGTCATTAAAACTATAAAATATTTGAGTGCACAATGATTTATTGAAGGCAACACACAAACTAAATCTGCAGAGTATCTGGAAGTTTTAGAAAAGTCCTGAAAGGTTTTCTAAATGTGAAGACTTAAGTGTTTTTCAATAAAATCTGTTACAGTCGATCTTAAATTCAGTTTCAAAGCTTCAGAAATGTTGCGGTGTCCTGATGTGCTGTTCGTCTTTGGAAAAATGTAAAAATATCCAGACTGATAACTATAATAATAAACATAAACATAAATATTGATTTTGAATGATTAAATGTTATTTATGTGCTTTTATGTTGATGAAAATCTACTTAAAATGAGATTAAAGTTAGAGTTAAAAGGCACTGAGAGAAAATCATGTTCTGGATTTAATGAAGTCAGAATAAAAACAAAATCTTTCTTGTTCTGAAAAAGTCTTAAAATCATTTCTTTAACTTCGGTGGCCATAAAGAGTTAAACATATTTCATCTCTTAGAAATGTTTGGATTTCTTCATGCATTTCTCTTCTGATGAGAAATACAGATTCTGGTGATTATACTAATAATGACAAATATTAATATAAAGTAATGATAAATCTAAGTTGTACTTGTGTAAAATTAAATGAAATAAAACAATGTGGACTCTGAGGATTTAAGTGATTTTAAATACAGAAAAATTAAATAAATCAGCTCTTATATAAAACATGAAGCTAAAAGTGTTTTCCTAAATGTATTGTTTGTGGAAAGACTGATTATTATAATTATTATGATATTTTGATGAAGTTCATTAATACAAGATATACAACTTAATGTGCGTTACTTAAGTGCCTTTAAGTGTAATAAAATATAGCAGGTCATATGTTGTTGTTGAGTTGTTTGCGGGAAAATCTAGTTCATCATATATCTGTTACTACTACTACTACTACTACTACTACTACTAAACATATTTTATGGTTCCTAGTGCACAAGAAAAGGTAAATATAAATAAAAGTGTCGTAGAGTAAAACAAGAATAAAGGAGAGCTTTTAATCTTAATGGCTAATTTGACGAATTTGGTAATAATATAAAACTGTATCATCCACATATAGATTCATTTTACAGTCACGCACAGCCAAAAATCTTTGTTAAATTAAATAATGATGGACTGTTTCAGAAGATTTTGATGAATATGGAGCTATGACAGTTGTTATTGTCTATTCTAGTGATTAAATACTTCAAGACTGAAGAAACAGCTGCAGTCACACTGTGATTTCCTCCAAAACTGTAGATTATTATTTAGTCTTAAATTCAATGTGAAAAGTCTTCGGTGTGTTTCTCATTGTGCTGTTTGTCTGCTCAAAAATCTATTCTAATGAATCTACTACTACTGATAATAAAGTTTATTGTTATTATGCAGTGCACATAAAAATAATAACGTTTACTACGTAATAGAAAATGAATCTTTTCATTGAACCCAGTTTAGACTCCAATCTGTTTTATTCTCAATTCTGATTTAAAATGTCAAAAAAAAAAAAAAAAGATAATTATGATAACAAATTTGCGTTATGTTCACTTAACTTTCACTCGATTATGACTGTTGGGTACTTTTTACAACACTGTCTGTTACAAGAATGTTTAAAATCTAATTTCTGGGGCTCAGATGATTGTTTGAAACATGTCCTGTGTCAGAATCTGTGTGGATCTGGTTTATCACGCTCTTGGTTCCTGTGCAGATCCGTCTCCTGTTGAACCGACCCTGTTCGTCCTGAGTCCTCTTCACCCGGAAGGGGTGCCGTTGACAGAGGTGGCAGATGAGGTCTGCCTGGCGACTAATTTCCGTCCAAAGGGAGAGGACATGGTTATGAATGTGCGTAACAAGCGTCAGATTAGCACCAACACCAGCAACGCCGTCATTTCTGAGAAAGAGAAAACCTATTTCTACGCTGGATTCTCCAACGAGACGATCTACTCCTGTGAGATCAACGGCACGTCATCCAACAACGACAACGGTACGAAGGCTGCTGCCATAATATTCAGAATAATATGTTTAAACTGTCAGGTGCTGAAGGTTGGCAGTGATGTTTGTCTGAGTCTTAATGAGAGGAGATGAACTAATGTAAATCATTTTCAGTATCAGGATGAAGCTCAGGTTCATATCAGATTGATGAAACCATACAAAGCTTTACATCAACCACTGACAACTGAGACAGGAAAATATGAATAATAAGGAAAACTCCTGATCAAAGTCATAAAGAAAAGCTCACCTCACATCACCTGAAATATTACACTTGGTCTTACGTTGACGTACAAAGTAATCAGGTTCTTTTGTCGGTGTGATTCATTAGAGATCACTGACTGATACTGAGTCAATATTTAGTTATATTTCACTCCATAATCAGCCGACACTGATTCTTCAGTCCGCTCAGGTGACATCACACGACCGAGAGCCAAATACTGAGAATAATCAGTACTCATCATTATTGTGAGTTTTCTTCACATCTCTGATAAATGTTTCTTTGTGTTTTCATCAACCAGTTGACCTCTGCGCTGACCTTTACCCAGGTGAGTCCAAACACACCTGAACACGATCAGAACCGTGTCCTGTCAGTGATCTGGTGGGTCAGAGTCAGAAATGTGTTCGGTCCAAACACAAACTGAACCTTTTGTTTCTCTCCTGTTCAGAGAAAGCCAAGCTGAACCTGTACCTGCTGCTGATGAACGGGGTGAGAGTGGTGTTCACCAAAGTTCTGGCCTTCAGCACCATCTTCACCATCAGAGCTGTGCTCCGCTAGACACACGTTTGTCCTTTAAAGGCTACTGTAGAAACCTGCCTGCACACCTGTAAATAAACTTGTACGGCATCATCGCGGCGTGAAGCTGGTTCAGTGTGTCGTCATATAATCTGTTTTCTACTGTTGAAGATTTGATCAAATGTATTGAATATTTTCAGTTTGTGAGTTTTCTTTAATGACTATTTGAAAATGTATCTGAGTGTTTTTCTGACTCGTGTTGCTCGACTGATCGATCTGATGCAGTGAACTTTGTGCCTGTACGCTCGTCACTCTGCTCTTCTTCACGTTGAGTCGTTGTTTTGTTTCTAATAAAGTTCAGTCGCTCTGATTCAGTTTTCAGATCTTCTTTGATTTCTCTGAGTTTGTGAGCAGGATGATGAAGATGACTCTGTCATCATTAAACCACGAAGGAAAAGTCAGAAGATTGAAATTACATCAATATATATAATTAGCCCAATAGATAAATAAGTAGGTAAATAAATAAATGAATTATAATTCTTATAATTCACTTTATTTGTTCAGTGTTTCCTTTTCCAGTTCAGGTTTTATTTTCATTTCATTTCATTTGATCTATTTTTTAAATTTGATACAAGCAAACACAAACTGACACGTGACTGTGTGACAGAATTCAATCTTCACAACAAAGACACAAGAAAGAAGTTACATAAAATACAAAAATACAATACAACAATACAAATGTGTTAATGTTTCTCTTCAACAGTTCATGAAACTCAACTGACAGTTTCAGTTCATCATTAAAATACATAACAGAGATATTATAGAACATATTGTGTTTGTTCACAGTCACATTCTTCACTACAACCTTTTCTATAATTTGGTACAAAAGAAATTGTCTTCACAATATATAAATATTTTAAAAACTTCAATTTGAATTATTTCTGAAGCTGAACTAGTTTTGTAGAAACAATTCAAAGTGAGAATTTTAATATTGACAACATTAATGAGGTAATAACACAAACTGTCTCCATCAGTGAATAAACCAGCTGCTCTCAGAGGAAAATAAGGTCCCAGAACACTGTTTGAAGCTAGAGAGGTGGCAGGGTCCGCCACATATAAACACAGTAAAACTGTATAAACTGTGTTGTCCTTTAGTTTGTTTATTCAGTCATCTTTAATGCTTCACCTCAGTCACATTTTACATTGTTCTGTCCCGTCTCCAGGACTGGATCTGTCTCGCTGGTACATTTGATTTGAACTCTGTCTGGTCCGTCAGCTCTGGTTCTGTGTCTCTCTGTGTGTTTGTGTCTGCAGCAGTTTCACAGTTGAAACCACATTTCAACAGAAAGCTGAAACCATCACAACAGTCAAACCTGAAGCTGCAGATAAGATCAGACAGGAAACGAGCAGAGTTCAGAGTCACAGCGACAGGAAACGCTTCTTCAGCTGTGTGTCACTGCTGGGCTGAACTGCCTTCATGAGAAACGTTATATTATTAAAGTCCGACTTCAGTCTGACAGACGGAGACAACAGACCAGAGGACGTTTTAAAGTGAATTAAACGGTGCAGTGTGGGTTATAAAGGTGACTCATCAGAGCTGATGTTAAACATTCGTTAAGAGATTGTAATTAAAGAAGTTCAGTTCTGGTTAGTTTGAAGCTCCCAGCTCGTCAGGTACTGACGGATCGACCCGACCCACAGGCCCAGAGCTTCAGTTTCTGACGAGCTGGAAATGAGACTCAAAAATCATCTTGTCTCACGTAAAGGACCTGGAAGGAGACTGAGATCTGTTCAGTGTCTGAGTCTTTGGATTATAGTTTTGCTATTGATCAGCAGGATTTGATGAGGACGCAGTGAGGACGCAGTGAGGACACAGTGAGGACGCAGTGAGGACGCAGTGAGGACACAGTGAGGACGCAGTGAGGACGCAGTGAGGACACAGTGAGGACACAGTGAGGTCCTCACCAGTGTTTGCTGCACTGTGTTGTGTGTCTTTGCTGAATCATGAGCAGCAGCAGAGACACACACGTTATAATGATGAAACACAGACTGTGATGATGTCACAGATTGTGACATCATCACAGTCTGTGACATCACAGATTCATCACGCTGTTTGTGTCTGTTGAACCTGTTCAGTGATGACAGTGACGTCATGACGTCTGGTGATGGAGGCTGAGCGACGCCGCCATCTGCTGGATGACAGAGTTAAATCACTCACATTTCAAATTCAAACAATCTTTATTGACACGAACATTTAAGTGACATTCTGACGTCATCAAATGATCCAGATCATTGTGACTGTTGGAATGTAACTGAGTACATTTACTCAACCAACAGTTACATTCCTGTACTTTATTATTTCCATTTCCTGTTACTTTAAACTTCCACTCCACCACATTTATGTGATTACTTGAGTTACTAGTTACTTTACAGATTACATTTTTAAATGAATGTATTTTCTCATCAATCAGATAAAAACAGTGATTGTGACGATCAGCTGACTCAGTTTATACAAACATGTAACTATATGATCAGTAACTTTACTGATACTTTGATACTTAAGTACATTTACTATCAGATACTTTAAGACTTGTACTCGAGTACTATTTTAACACTGTATCTTTCCTCCAGTCCGACTGTTGAGGTGCACGTGAGGCAGTTTCCTGAGTTTGTATCATTTAGTTGTTTAAACAGATTTTCTCTCACGTCCTCGTGTTTGCAGAGTCTGCTGGCTGGTGGAGGAGGGCTCAGGTGCTGCTGATTCTTCATCATCATCATCATCGTCATCATCATCATCATCATCATCATCATCATCATCATCATCGTCACCTCGGGTACCAGCATTTATCTCAGACTGTCAGAGTTGTTCGCACCTGAGGGGCGTTCAGGTGAAGTTTTAATCCGACAGCACATGAACACACGGTGCACCTGCAACTTCCTGTGTGTGAGCGTGGAGCCCGAGTGCAGGACACAGGTGAGTTAACGAAGGCTTCCCTTAACTCACCTGACACCCATCTGTGTGTCTGTGTGTCTGTGTGTGTGTGTGTCTGTGTGTGTCTGTGTGTCTGTGTGTGTGTGTGTCTGTGTGTGTCTGTGTGTCTGTGTGTGTGTGTGTCTGTGTGTGTGTGTGTGTGTGTGTGTGTGTGTGTGTGTCTGTGTGTGTGTGTGTGTGTGTGTGTGTGTCTGTGTGTGTGTGTGTGTGTGTGTGTGTGTGTGTGTGTGTGTGTGTGTGTGTTTCCCAGCTTCCTCTCAGACTCAGTTTGTTTTTAGGCCGCAGGTGAAGCCTGGTTCTGAATCAGGTCACGTCACTTCGGCTCGTTCCTTCCTGCCTGTTACAGAAACGTTGCGTTGAGTCCTGGAGGAGGTTTGATGTCAGAGAGGAAGAAGCTGAAGAGGAGTCATGAACCTGATCATCACCAGGACGGATCCAAGAGGACTTCTCCTCAGCACCAGGTACGACTGCTCCGCTCAGCTAACATCACACCCTCTGAGACAGTTTAGATCTGTGGAGGTGAACCACCGAATGACATGAAGCCACTGTTAAACAAGGTTCTGGTTGGGTCGTCTGGACTTCACAAACTCTCTGTAACTTCATCAAACATTAAAATCTCAAACACTCGTCGTATTAAAGAACACGGACACTAGAGCAGAACTTGGACCTCATTCTTCTGTGTTAACCCGACCGAGTCCAAGAGAGAAGAAATCGCCTGGAGCTCGACTCAGTTAATGAGACCATGAGAAGCTTCGGTGTTCAGATCCAACAAGTCTTTTCTGATCAGAGCTGCTCTCTTAAAGAAACACATAACGAACAGTCAGCAGAACGTTTCTCTGTGGTTCTAAAAAAGGCTCCACAAACTGAATTAGTACAGAACAGACAAGAACCAGGAGCTCAGACTAGAAGTTGAGACAAAACCAGAATAAAAGTGACAAATAAAGATAAATGGTCAGATAACAGGGTGTTCGTCCTCAGTGTGAGTCATCAGGACGTGGAACCAAACTGACTGTTCACACTGACAGAGCTGATGTTCATCAGTGTATCTGTGTTTATTCTGTTTAGTGATGATGATAAAGATAAACAGGATAAAAGTCTGAAGCTGTTAAACAACAGCAACAAAGAGGAAACGGGATTGAAACATTTATGAAATGTGACATTTTACAATCAACATTTAGATAATAAGAAACATGAAAGTGGATAAAAATGATTGAGACAACATGACGATAAATAAATAAGAAGTGTTCAGAGGGAGAGCAGCAGTATTTGTCCCAGTGTGAGTCACAGTGTGAAGACTCAGTCAGGAAACAGACTTTACTTCAGCAGTGGAACCAGACTGACTGTTCAAACTGGTAAGATTCATGTTTTAGTGATTGAACTGATGCTTTTGTCGTTATATTTGTGTTTCTTCCATTAATGTAGAGTTGAATCGATACAAACTGTCGTGAACACGTGCAGACTGCAGACCGTTCAGCTACAAACTAACAGAAACACGCAAAACACAGTCAAGGTAAAACTAAAAGACACAAACTGCAGGACAAAACTGGACAAAACTGGACAAAACTGGACTGTAAAAACCTGCAGGAACTGAAAACACATCTAAGATCTGTGACTACATGCAAAATGAAGTGGGACTAAATCTAAAAGAGACAACAGGAGAGAAAAATAAAGATTAAAGACCAAAACAAATAAAAACAGATCACAGTAAATAATAATCAGGATCCTCAGTGCAGAGCAGCAGTATTTGTCCCAGTGTGAGTCACAGTGTGAATACTCAGGCGGGAAACACACTTTACTTCAGCAGTGGAACCAGACTGACTGTTCAGACTGGTAAGATTCATGTTTTAATGTCTTCACACTTTAAATTGTGTTACTATAAATCTTCACTGGTCGTTTAATTTGAGTTTTATAAGCTTGAGTGTGAGACAGGCGGCAGACTACAGCAGCGATGACGAGCAGCGAAGTGATTTAACAGAGCGAGAGCTGCACAAACACACAACATGAAATATGACAACAAATACACATTTAAACAAAGATTCATGGAGAACAACAGTGTGTACGTGGAGGCAGCAGTATTTGTCCCAGTGTGAGTCACAGTGTGAATAATCAGGCCGGATACAAACTTTACTTCAGCAGTGGAACCAGACTGACTGTTCAGACTGGTAAGATTCATATTTTAATGATTTCACACTTTAAATTGTGTTAGTTGAACTTCGTCTTTTCACATTTTAGTTTATTTTACTCCATTTTTTTAGTTTGACTGATACAAGCTGACGCGAACACTCGCAGGCTGTACAGCAGTTCGTCTATTCAAGAAATTATAATGAAATGGTTACGAGGAACTTAAGTTAAACACAAACTGGAGTTGATGTAAAAGCAGCAGGAAACATCAGCTCACAGCATGATGAATATTACAATAAACTCTGAGATTAAAATGAAAACGGTGCAAACTAACTGAGACAACGTGACGAGAAAGAAATATAAAAGTCACAGATTAAACTGAGAGATGATCAGATAATCAGGATGTGTCCTCAGTGCAGAGCAGCAGTATTTGTCCCAGTGTGAGTCACAGTGTGAATAATCAGGGAGCAGGGAAGCTTTACTTCAGCAGTGGAACCAGACTGACTGTTCAGACTGGTAAGATTCATGTTTTAATTGTCTTCACACTTTAAACACTGATCAGAGATCCTTCTTTAGTTCATCACATTATGGTTTTGACCATTATGCAAATACAAACGTCGCAAACTGCACAGAGTAATAATCAATATTAAAGTTAAAAGTAAAGAGACAAAAAATCTAATTGGTTTTAAATTGTGTAAAAACCAGTGTGA